>NC_060237.1:4656090-4899749 GCF_021155775.2 Neodiprion pinetum | reverse complement strand
CCTCCCCCTCCCCGCCCACCTCTCCCCCCTTCCCCCCTGCCCCTCCCCCCTCCCCTCCTCTGAGGAGAGGAGAGGTCCTCTCCCACGACCCACCCCGCCTCCTCCTGGTCCACCTGGTCCTCCTCCTCGTCCAGCTCGTCCTCCTCCTCGTCCACCTCCGACCACCTCGGGTAATACCTGGAATAGTAATGAATATTTTTAGTATAGGAACACATCAAAAATATTGTGTAAGGATTAATGTAATTAATGAATTAATTAATAATATAATAAATTGTACAAGATTATTCATAGCCACTGAATATGTGCTTGCACGAAAAATGAATTGAAATAATTTATTGTAAACGTGACAAGTTTGTAATATTTCAGATGAAATATAATTACAATTGCCATTAAATATTATAGGAATATTAATTAATTAATTAATAATATAGTAAATTGTATAAGATTATTTATAGCTACTGAATATGTGCTTGCACGAAAGATGAATTGAAATAATTTATTGTAAACGTGACAAGTTTGTAATATTTCAGATGAAATATAATTACAATTGCCATTAAATATTATAGGAATATTAATTAATCAATTAATAATATAATAAATTGTATAAGATTATTTATAGCTACTGAATATGTGCTTGCACGAAAGATGAATTGAAATAATTTATTGTAAATGTGACAAGTTTGTAATATTTCAGATGAAATATAATTACAATTGCCATGAAATATTATAAATGTGTTTTACTCACCCAGCACAAATCCTCGTTCTCCTCGTCCTTTTCCTCGTCCACCTCCGACCACCTTCAACCACCTCGAACAACCACCGATAACCACCTCAGGTTATACCTTGAATAGGACTGACAGCTACCGAATTTGGGGTTGCGCGAAAAACGAATTGAAATAATTTATTGTAAACGTGAACCAGGAACCACGGAGCGCTTATCCTGGAAGTCGAGAAATTTTATTACCGGACCGACAGCTACCGAATTTGGGGTTGCGCGAAAAACGAATTGAAATAATTTATTGTAAACGTGAACCAGGAACCACGGAGCGCTTATCCTGGAAGTCGAGAAATTTTATTAGCGGACTGACAGCTACCGAATTTGGGGTTGCGAGAAAAACGAATTGAAATAATTTATTGTAAACGTGAACCAGGAACCACGGAGCGCTTATCCTGGAAGTCGAGAAATTTTATTAGCGGACTGACAGCTACCGAATTTGGGCTTGCGCGAAAAACGAATTGAAATAATTTATTGTAAACGTGAACCAGGAACCACGGAGCGCTTATCCTGAAAGTCGAGAAATTTTATTAGCGGACTGACAGCTACCGAATTTGGGGTTGCGCGAAAAACGAATTGAAATAATTTATTGTAAACGTGAACCAGGAACCACGGAGCGCTTATCCTGGAAGTCGAGAAATTTTATTAGCGGACTGACAGTTACCGAATTTGGGGTTGCGCGAAAAACGAATTGAAATAATTTATTGTAAACGTGAACCAGGAACCACGGAGCGCTTATCCTGGAAGTCGAGAAATTTTATTAGCGGACTGACAGCTACCGAATTTGGGGTTGCGCGAAAAACGAATTGAAATAATTTATTGTAAACGTGAACCAGGAACCACGGAGCGCTTATCCTGGAAGTCGAGAAATTTTATTAGCGGACTGACAGCTACCGAATTTGGGGTTGCGCGAAAAACGAATTGAAATAATTTATTGTAAACGTGAACCAGGAACCACGGAGCGCTTATCCTGGAAGTCGAGTTTCACCGCGTAGCGGACCCGAAGCGCGGGATCCGGGAGGTTGAGAACCCGATACTCGAAATACGTAGCGGACCCGAAGCGCGGGATCCGTGAGGTTGAGAACCCGGTACTCGAAATTTGCGGAGCGCGACTCTCATGCGTCCGCTCTACTGCGCGGTTGTTTCCCGACTGAGGAATTCGGCTAGCTGATTTTGAATTGGTGACGTCACTTTCTGAACGTCCGACATCCAAACTATGGTTTCGAACTTTGATACTATGTATGATGATGTATGATGTACGATGTATGATGTATGATGTATGATGTATGATGTATGATGTATGATGTATGATGTATGATGTATGATGTATGAAGTATGATGATATGATATGATGTATAATGACTTTAGCTTTCACATTTCATACAAGAAATACACACCTTATCTCTCCTGCCGATTCCAGACTCAACCGGCCAGGTCCTTCGATGGTCAGCCGTTGACTGAAGATACGGGTCGGCTAATAACGCTGCCGTTCTGCGACAGTTGGATGATGAAAAATTTCGCTCGTATTTTCAAATGTGTGTTAAAATACACTCGAAGTGTTAAGAAGCGTCGTTCTTTCTCTCCCTATCACCTTTCTAGGTCTTTAAACCACTACGCAGCGTTAAATACCGTCTCATATACGAAGCATCCATTTCATCTCGTTCAAAATTAGCGCATCCGTGATGTATTACAGTTACTTTGAATTTTTTTCCATCCGAATGCTTTTCGAAAAACAATTCTGCTCCTCCACCCAACGCAGATACTTCACTTGCGACCAGCTAAAACAACGTTTCGATTCTATGCCTATGAAAATTCAAGATCGAGAGAGCAAATGAAAAGTTGTTGGAATAATTATGAATACTAATGTTATGGAACCCATCGAGCGCGCGTCGAATAGAATCTCATTTCGAAATGAATAATTCTTCTCTTTTCATATCATAGCTAATCTAGTAATATAGATAAATAGGATGGTTGGAGGTGTTCGGAAATGGTAGGAGGTGGTCGGCGCTGGCAGAAGGTGATAGGGGATGGTCGAAAGTGGCCATTGATGGTCGGAGGTGGCAGGGGGAGGTAGGAGGTGTTCGAAAATGGTAGGACATTTCAAAAGTTAAAGTCGACGATGATCCGGTGCATCAATTTTATCGTTACAGATTTTCTTTTCCCATGAGGCATAGAGTATTCAACAACGATAATGCAGTCCTTAAAATTCATCATTCATCTCTGTCTGGAAAGCTAATTCGCAAGGCGTGGTATTCTAGATATGTCAAAACTAAGCTAGCGGCACGTGTTTGCATTGTTAGAAAAATACCCGTACTCTACATACACTGTTTCTAATCTTTTGCTACATTTGGTTTAATCCCCATGCTTCTACAGCACGAATAGTCGGAAATGTTTTTGATCATCCATAATAAAATAAAAGAAGTAACAAAGCTTAAGTTTATTGTTGAAGCTCCAATGAATACATCAAACTGCGGTCGAATCAATTCATTTATTATAAGCACATGACCTCTGTATATTTGATAAATTATTCCTAAATACATTGAAACATGTATTTATAATGAAATATCATGCAATGGGCTGTGTAAACTATAAACTATAATTTCTATCGAATAGCTGCTTTTGTGTTAACAGGGCTTTGAGACTCAGTTCAGTTCGTCCTCCTCCTCGTCCACCTCCGACCACCTCCAACAATCGCCAACCACCTCGAACAACCACCGATAACCACCTCGGGTTGTACCTGGAATAGCAATGAATATTTTCAGTATAAGAACACATCAAAAACATTACGTAAGGCTTCATATAATCACAGGTTTTGTTTTTTGGCTGTAACTTTTGATGCGTTGATCGCAGCGTATTGGAACTGCGCCCCATCGATTTCACTCGCAGAATTGCGTCGGAATAGTGCCACAATTAATTTATTCCAGCACTTTCCAAAATCGCGGAAATTTTTGCCAAAAATGCAAAGGGGTTAGCCTTACTTTCTCTTCATTTTTCGACTGAAAATTTCTGATCTCAGATTCGATTCGTACGACCATTTTCTGACTAACTAGGCCCCCAGGAACTCAGAAAACGCAGCGAAAAGAGCGTAGGACCAACAGCAGAGAAATGACGCACAAAGTTCTTCGTTTTTCGGCTGTAACTCTATATCCGTTGTTTGCAGTAAGTCGAGAAATTTTGACTCCGTAGAATATTCGTGAATCTATTACAGCGTATGTCCAATCGATTTTCATGACCCAGCGCTCACAATCATTCATAAGTAAGCAAAAACTGCCGGTTTTACTGATGACAGTGTTCATGATCCTAAATTTTGCGATTGTAGAATGTTGTTAAATGTCAAGTGGACAAACTAACCGAAATACATTTTTGTCGTGTTTATGGTAGATGAACTCATCGCCTCAAACAATTATTTTTCTAAACTCTACTAACTTTAGTCTTGTAATTTATTCGACACGTCGTTATATTATTTATCAAGTAAAAAATGAAAATATACGGCTGGAAAGAACATTTGTTTTGAATTTGTTTCTCTTTAGGTTGGTGGCTTGATCATAATTATTCCGAAGGAGTCATTCTGAACAAGTTCATGCACTCCATACATAGACCATTACTTTTGCTGAGTGAAAAATATCTTACATCACAGCCCTTTATTGTGAAATGACCACGCAATCTGAGCTTAGTTTATTAATCATAGTTTATTATTCATCTTGTTTTTAGCTCAAGAGCGTCTCCGAAGAAATTACAAAATTATTTTGATAAATTATCAGTATATACAAGAAGTGAAAATTTTTTCTCAATGTTAGAAACTTTCAACTTTCGCCACCCAAGGTAACACCTCAAAAGTCCAATCGACTTTTTCTTGCCCCACTGCTACAGTCCCTAGCTAATGCCACAATTTCGTCTTGTTCCCTTTGAGCAGTACCTGGCAATTCCGGAGGTAGATGTAGCACCTGAAACAAACAGTTCCCTATTCTAAAATCGATTCATTCACTTGAATTCCGGAGAAATTTCCAAATTCATGTGTATGCACCTCAACAACGAATTTTTTCCGACGAAGCTTAAAAGCAAGATCCACGGATTCTGGGTAATGGGGTGCCAAGGAATTCAGCGCTCCCAACTTCCGGATGTGTAATAGGCCGTGATAATCGCTGAATATAGGATTCGCCTCTTTAGCTGATCCAGCAAAAGACTCCAGCCTCAATGCTATGTCTGACAAGTGTTCTGTCCGCTCTACCACTGCATCCTATGAAAGAATAGTTCATCATGTAAATATTATCAAGACTCCAAATAGCTGTAGAATAATGTTATGAGCATAACCAAATGAAGCCATGATCTATAATTAGTTCCATAAATGTCAACGTACGGAGTTGTCAAAGTGATGAGCTGGAATTGTGACCATAGCAACCGCATATGCGTTCCTAAGAAGAGATTTTAGACAATAGAAGAATTTCAAAAGGTCACCGGTCATAGTTTCTTCTTTCTCATTTAACCAGAGTCTTGAACCCAAGGAATGAATTGCTATCCTAAGAATATTTCTTTTTTCTGGTTCGCTTGAAATTGAGAATTGGCCATCTTTTATGCTTTCCTGAACAGTTTTTAGCAGATCAACATAAGCATTGTTTCCAAAGGATTCTGCCGTGTATCTCACATCACTTCCATCCCAGTGTTTGATGCTGGCTGCTTCTACAATATTCTTGTTGATAGTTTTAGTGAGGTCATAATAGTGTCCAAAGGGCTGTCCTCCTGTTGGTGAGGTATCGATTTTCCTCATATTTTGGTATCTCCAAGCTATTTGCATCTTTTCATCCTGTGGCGGTGGACAGGTGATTGAGTCGACCGCAACTGCTGGCAATTCAGCCACAAGCTGTGTTGGTTTCAGATCCTGGGATGCAACAAGAAGCTGGTGAGAGGAAACAACACCCTCCGCCATGAAATATTTGAGAATAATTCTACCATAACTGCCATAGGTATCCTCCTCTGTAAAATGTAATTCTCATAATTAATCTTGACTCTGAAATGTCCTTTAAAAGGGCAGAACTCACCTATGAGGATGATCGTTCCCACGGGCAGACCACCACCTGTAATTATAGTACAGTTTCGAAAACTGTTTACAGAGGTTTGAGTTAACCTTAAAAATATACAAACCGATTACATGGTCCAATGAAGGAACGCCCGTCGAAACGAGAAGCTGGGCATTCTGGATTGAAGGCTTTGTTCCTGGCACAAAAGGGATTTTACTTTTAGCAAGCTGAATACTACTTGTCATGATTTGCTTTAGAAATATTCGAATCTTATACGCGTGCTAGTAGAGGTTATGAACGATGAAATCAGCCTTGTATGAAGTACAGATACATCATGTAATTCTGAGGAGGTTACTTCGAAGGTAAAAACGCAACCACAAACGCGGGAAAAGCGAGGTTTCTATTGGTTAGTGCCAGATGTTACTCCATTTCAAGTTAATCTTCATTCCAAACGGCCTTTTCACGACACGATGAAATCACAGGTGAATCGGGTAAATCGCATTGGATTCTCGGTATGAAGCTGCGCAAATGTTAAAGTTGGATTCTGCGCAACTCGATTATTCATCGATGAGATCCTGAACGAATCAAAATTCAAATCCAGCCGCATCTGAACGTACATTCTATTGCATATTATCAGGCGTTTCCAACTGTGTCAACAATGAAATGAATGCTGAAGTTGTTACTAGTCTGTTTTTACTTATTCCGATACATGAATAGTCTTCAATATATTAATTTTATAGATTTCAGTATTATATAAGGTGAAAATATGTGTGTTATACGTCATTCAATTCTTAGACATTAATATGTTTAATCAACTATGCATGTATGGTATTGTAACTTTGAAATTTGAAACTGGCGCGTCTCTAAGGCGCGTCGATTGTAGAGACGATGCAACGCCCCGCCATCGCACCGCAAGTGCGTCACTTCAGTCTAATTCTTGGGTTTTGATACGCGGTAGTTTGGGGTTATAATTCCTGATCAAAATCAATGCAAAATGTCAAATAAACGAAAGATATTTGACGTGGACACCAAGTGTCGTCTCTGCCTCGGAGACGAAGGTTACATGAGTTACCTTTTCGAAGATACACTGCTTCCAAAAGTTGAGAACATAACCAAGTGCACCTCGATCATTGTATGTTGTATATATCCACTCACTAAATTGTAATTCTATAAAATAGCAAAAACTCTGGATGTGGCTTTACTCCCTGAATGCATATTGAAAAATTCAAACGAATCTTCAATTTTCCACAGATACGGGAAGATGATGACCTACCTAACAAAGTCTGTCACCTCTGTTTATATAAGTTGGATATGTGGAACGAATTCAAGGAACAATTCATCAAGTCGAATGAAGTGCTGCTCGCCCATTTGGATGCTAGTGAGATCAATGATTCCACCGTAAGTATCTATTTACCCATATCATTGAAATAATAAACATACCTGTCCTATTTTGACAAAGACAATCAAAATAAACTCAACGCTTGACTCAAACATCGTTGTATGTGATTCGCGTACAACTCCTGCGTAACCAAATAATTTTTTCATAAACTGAAAGTAGCTATTCGTCTTTTACAGCTGGAATCTAACAATTCTAAGAGAAGATATGGTTTACAAGCAAGTGAAACGGAAACTTTGTCTGAAAATCCTGGCACGGTGAGTGGTATTGTGCTGGAGATTTACGTTCAAGTTGGCAGCCGCATGGTTACTTGCTGCTGAGTAACGCTCATGTATTTAGGCTGATCGCAAGTCAGCTGCGGCTGTTAACTTCTGCATCTCCAAGGGACCTTAACGTTTTCGTTTACGTATTTCAGGTTTCCCAATACTCCTTATTTATCACTTCCTTTCTTATAAAAGCAGTAAAACCTAATAAATAGAATTACACTTGAAGTCTAATCATAAAGTTCCATACTTCTACAATTCATATCAGATATTTCAAAATCTGACTTTAACACAGTTACTTTCAGTCACGTTATTTTTGGATCACGTGATTGTGAAAATTACTAGGCTCTAGTTTACTATATCAAAATCTTGTCTGCTGAATAAGAGATATTTTTTGTCGACAGAAAAAAGTTAAGAAGATCAATATTCCAGTGGCACCTCTAGAGTTCACAAGAGTGGAATATGTTACTGATCAATCTGAATTAAGGGATATGTTTATACCAGAGGATGATCCAATAACTTCTAGCTTCAAAGAAGAAGATACAACGATGCTAGATCAAAAATCATCAACGCCCGACCATGATAAAAGCGAGAAAAATAATCAAGTAGAATCCAAATCTCAGGAATTGGCACTCCATCCAAAGCCTACATTGGTTCCTATGAGAATTAAACATTTTGGAGGGAGACGTGGTAGGACTACTGCAAAGCGAAGAGCATCAACCAAACGATGGGTGGCGAGGAAAAAAGCTCTTCTGGCTGCTACGGGTAAATATGCTTCGGATACTGATTCTATTATATCAGATAATGACTCGAAATTATCACCAGTTCAAAAAGCTCGCGCAAAGACAAACGCGGATAAAGAAGTTGTGAAACAAAGGAGATTAGCTAAAGCTTTGAAAAATTTAGAAACAGATATGAAAGGTGAATACGGCATTAAATACGATAGCGATGCAATTTTAATTCCTCAAACAGATTCCGGAGTGAACAAACACAAAACAAGGTATCAAAAGAAAATAACGCTTGAGAAAGGTTCGACGAGTGACGCAAGGAATGTACAAAACTCTGCAAGAAACGAAAATAGTACTGAAACAAATAATGAGAAAGAAGAAGCTGCGAATGAAAAAGAGAACAGCTGCACTTTAAACGAATCAAGATTGAAGGAACACGTTCTGCACTCACAATCTAAAACAATGGAAGGAAGCAATGATAGTCTAACCAACATTTTATCTATCTTTAACCCACAACCAATTAAATCCGAGATTGAAGTTGGAAATGCTACTTACATTGTAACGTCAACACTGGTCCTCTCGGAACATCATTATATAAAATCTGATTCGAAAAACTCTTCTCTGGATGGTAACGGCACAAACATGGACGAAAACAGTCAGGAGCGTAACACAGATATCATCGATGCTGTACAACTCCGAAGAATAAACCCAAAATCAATAATTGATAATGACGACAAAAGAAATGTTGAAAGGTGTTTGAATATTGAAGTTGAGGGTACAGAATTAGAAGCCTTGCAAAAGGTTCAGGCTGAGTTAGCTGCGTTTGTTGAAAAAGATATGAAGGACAGGCTATCGCACAAGGATGTACTACCGTGCACTGACGAAGTGAATAGCAAGCCAAAAGACTCTTTCCAAACATTGGATCAGCAGCTGAAAGCAATTGTAGAAAAAGCAATTAGAAAGAATATCGAGACATCTTTAAAATTGAAAAAAACCCCCTTAAGCAAGGTAACAACACTTCATAATCAAAAATCATCAACCTTTTCACCAGCATTTATCAAAGCAGCAACACGTTCAAAAATATTCCAACCTAAAGTCTTGCTTATGAGATTGGATATAAACAAAGTAGGGAAGAGGTATAAAATAAATAATTTCCCATCCATGGAAAGTCAAAAATCTAACAACTCATATATTGAAGATGGAAATGCAACTTACAACGACAGACAGAATGACTCTCCACTACAATATCGAACGTTCAAGCTAATGCCTGTTGAATCTGATGATACTGTGAATTCAGACGATCGAACTGTAACTTCCACTCCAAAAGAAATTCAAAATAATTTGAATTCGATCTCTGAGTCTCCAAAAACAAGCGAGCCCCAAAGAAGAAAATTATGTGGTCCTAGAGGTCGTAAGAATTTCGCCATATCTGATGAAGTTCTAAACGCATTGCGCAAGAGACATGTTGATGACTTGTCTAATGTTAAACAAGTTAAGAAGGCAATTTGTGAAACTGTCGAATGTGATACAACAACCAGAAGTTTACCATTGCAGCCTGTAACTGATAAATTGGGAACAAAGAGAGTGAAGTTTTCCACAGATTTTGAAAATCAATGCAATATCGAGGAGGAACTGAATCAATCTAAATATTCATGCGATACCTGTAAACAAAGTTTTGCTACCTTACACGAAAAAGAAGAACATACCACATCTCATAAGACAGTTTCATGTATTGACGCTGTTCCAAAACCTAAGAAACGACGTATGATGCGCTGTAAGCGATGTCACGAGGTAGTTGACGCAAGATTAGTTAGAATCCACACTTGCCGAACAGCGAAATTTCACAAATGCTACGTTTGTAACTCAACTTTCAGAACAGAAAAGTTGTTGGTCACCCACCTGGAGACTCACGACGAATCAGAATTTAATATTGACAACATTGAGTCTGGCGAAAGTAGTAAAAACGTAGTCAATGTTACTAGTACCCAAGGAACGGTAGCTCAACGTGCAGCTGATTCGAATACCATAAGTATAGAGCAATGTGAAAAAGAAAAGCCTGCGACAGTCAAAGAGATATACACATGTTTTGTTTGTGATAAAAAGTTCACAGACCAAGAAATACTAAAAGACCATCTGCAGCAGCATTGTAATGATGAAAGCGAAGAAGATAATGGTTCTGGGAAAGAAGAATATCAATGTGCAATCTGTGGCGATTCGCTGGATAATGAAGATGCCCTGGAAACTCATGTGGAAAAACATCTCTGCGATGACCAAGACGACAATCCGAATCTAATAAATATAACCAGCGAAAGTGATAATAAAAAGTTGGAGGTAATGTTTAAGTGCGAGCAATGTACAAACGGATTTACATCCGAAGTATTGTTAGCCCTCCATATGCAGTCTCACGAAGAAGAGCTCGCTATAGCGAAGTGGGAAAAAGAATCGGCAGGACGGTCGATAATACGCGAAGAATTTCTCTGCGCTATATGTGATGAGACATTTAAAACTGAAGCAGAACTTTCGGAACATGTTGACATGCATAATGGTAACGCTCACGTTTGCTTCTTGTGTGAGAAACCGTTCCTCACTCTTGAAGACCTTCAGGCACACGTTGAAAGTCATTGAATAGAATGTACATAAGCATATGGATGATAAATTTTTTCACTAATAACGTGATTAAATTATACCAAATACAAGGGTGTCTTTCAAAAAGACCATGTTTCCTGTTGTATAATAGGCAATATGTATAATTATCAGTGCATGTATCACCTTTCTAAGAATTTCAACATTGCTTTTTCACTGGGTTGTAGTACAATCTATCACATGATAATTTTTTTTTTTTTTATTCTTTTTCTTCTTTTTAATTTGCTTGCCATTCAACATTTCATGTCAATAGCAAATTTATGAAATTGCTCACGTATTGCGCGTGAATTTATAATTTTCTGGTATATTGGTATTATGTATTTTTACTTTTTACAACTGCAATAGAAAATGTCATCTCGATACAAAAATGGCCGATTCATGATGTTTGTTCATCAAGAAAATCTTTCATCGCTTTGAATAGATATTAACAGCAATAAATATATTTTTTAAAAGCTGCTAAAAAATTTATCCATTAAAAATTCGTTGATTTATAAATTATTGAATACAGAACAACTTATTCTTATTCAAGTAATTGAAAAACCAGAATTCAGGAGTGAATATCATATACAAAACTTTCGAAATTCTTGAAAACAAGTAAAATAAATTACTATATACATTTCTATGTTCTTATATTTTTATTGTTTCATATTTGTTAATATTTCAAGCTTGTAATTCGTTAATTGTTTATACAACTCATAATATTAATTTTTTAGATTGAAATGGTGTAACTTTTGATTCGAGATTGTTTCTCTCACCGGCACATCTAATCGTATCCGTACACAAGTTTAAAAATAGTTTGTCAGTTTGTTATTCAGTGACTAAAACCACTTGTGTCGAATTTAGTAAGGTTTTTGAACGTCAGTTCTCAATTCCGTTCTCGTTAAAAATAATCTAACGCGAAAACGAGCGAACTGACTTATGATTTGCTGTGAAATACAATTTTGAAATTGAACATCACAGTGAGTAGATGAGAATGAAAATTTGATAAAATGTAATTACATCGAAACACCATCGGACGCATTTTTAACGGAAATGAAGAGGAATAGACGCAATGGATTCTTACCTAAATTTATGACAGCTGCATAAATTCTCTCAACACAAGTTCAGTGTTCATTTTTCATTAATTTCGTACGAATCCACTCCATTCCTAGAAACAATTAACATTTTTTGAAGATTTTTCCTATCCGACGTTAAAATTTCATGCATAAAATTTGATTTCGATTTTCCCGGAATATTTTCTATAATTCATGTGCACGGCTTGTTTATGCAGCGTTATTTACTTTTTGCCCCGAGTATATAATATTTTCAGTCATTTTATGATGCGAGAATAATAATACATATTACGAACTTTAATCATGAAGGACACCCCCATGGGATACAAATATGCGCTCTAGCGGATCAAACAAATATGCAAAAAGTAATTGAAAAAAAAAAAATGCCGTTAGTTTAAAAGACAAAAGAAAAAAAGAATTATGTATATGTCCACTTAATCCGGAAAACAAAATACGAGTATATTATTTGTGAATAATAAACTATGCAATGTCGAGTTGGATAATAATGAAAATGACTTTCCCAAGTATAAAATACTGTACTCTAAAGTTTAAGGATTCTTTATCACTATTATTTAACTGATATAGAAATAAATGATGCGTGTTGATTTGAGTGACGGTTACCAACTACAGGGTGTATCCGTTCTTTGTCAAAAAATATTTTATTAAGCTACATACTATTTTTAAATATCATATGTAATATTGCAAGCGAATAGTAAAATGAAGATGATTAAAAATGAAAAGCTAGTTGAAATAAATATGTATAAAGTATATGTATATCGTTTGTTCAGATAATTTTACTTACATTGGAATAAATAAAAGTTATCCAAAATACTCACCCTAATTTTATTTTACTGCGTTCATACACGAAAAAATAAACATACGTTAAAACTCTGACGAGTCAAAGATTCATTACGTGTCAGGCATTCCACCGCAAACCGACCTATTTTATTTTAAGTATTGTGTAATGTACAAAAAGACCATCGTTTACCGAGGTTTAGATTTTTCGGATACTGGGTTTCATTTTTACTGCTTCGAGAAATACGAAAACCCAATTTTCGGAGGAATAGCCTCAGTCAATTGGCTTCAGATTTTTCTCATGAATTCTTTGTTAAGAAACAAAAATTTTGAATCTAAGGTGGAAGTGGGCAAATTTTTGGTTTAGAAGCTATAGGCTTGAACGACAATCTAGTCGTTAAAACATGATAAACCTCAGATTAAAAATAACATTTATAAGCAAAAGAAAAAAAACGCCGATGGTGAGGGTCGGACATAGATCGGTTTGGGGTGAAATGCCTTGTATACATAATTTAGATGCGATTCAAGCCCCGACATTCATCCAACACCATTATTTCACTTCATGATAAAGTTTAATGTATTTATATCATCTTATTTAAGACAGTAGTTATTTTGAAAATATATTTGTATATATCTATATATATATTTTTTTATATAGGTCATTTATTAGATATACATTATAATAAATTTTATACACAAACTAAAGCCTACATAACAACTTCATGGAATTATATATATGTTTTTTTTTTTTTTTTTTTTTTTTTTTACTGACAATATATAATTTTGGTAAACTACCGAAATGAACGTGTTATATTAAATCGGTCGCGAGCTACATCTGAAATCCTATTGCTTTCTACTTTATTTACATAAATATATATATATATACCTTTTATCGTATAAGGTGTACTTTGTTCACGTAGAACAATCAAAGATTTTTCTCTTAATTTTTTTTCATTCTGTTTCCTGTTTCTGTACTTCTAATATTTGGCAACTATATGCGTCGTACATACGGAACGATAGCGACTACAGCAAAAAGAATAAAATTAACTAAACATTTCTCAAGTTCGGTGATATAAGATTTTGGTCATTTTGTTTTCTTATATAAACATGAAATATGCAGAATTATCTCTGTTTTCAGAATCAGCTTGTGATTGATACAGATAATCGCATGGGGATTTGAATTTCTAAAATAAATTGAATCCCCGTTTTCCCATACCAGCTCGTATTTTTTTCTTTCTGATGCCGGATTCAACAATTTTACCTTTGATCATCGATCTTTTTGTTTACGTACCTGGACGGGAAAATAAATTTATGAACGTGATTGATTAAATGATAAGAATCGCACAACACGTATAGTTTACGAGAATATTATGAAAAAATTACATAGATACACATAGATGCACCAGTATAAGGTGGAATATCGAGTTCTGGCCGAAAGAAAATATTGTGTATGCATTTTACAAGGTATTATTCATATCAGCAAGAATATGCACTGGCCAAAGAACACGACAGAAAATTTTAAACACCCCTCTGTAGCTCCGTATTGGAGAGAAAAAAACTATAACTATTATACGCAAATTATATTTCGATATCTCAAACGTAACCGAATAATATGATACCTTTAACTATCCAAATGAGCAATACGTTCCGGGTTTACTTGTACTGGAAATCATTTTTGTTTTCCTTGTGTTCCGTTCATTATCTCGTGTAATTTAATTCACTTCACTTATACATTCCTGTTATACATAATAGTTATAAATCATTATAACTGATGCACTGCCGTGCATTTCTTTTTTTTTTTTTTTGTTTTTAAGTATTATATGTACAATGACACCACTTAGATAGACGTTAGATTTTTAATATAACAATAAATTAAATATAATTCTCATTACTGCTGCCAAAACGTCCTTAATTAATAAAACAATAATAATAATAATAATAATAGTAGTAGGTAATAATAAGTCACGAAAGATATGACCATACATTCAATTATTTAATTATTTTTTAAACTCTCTTCAAGAACCTAGAAATGGCATTATACGCATCACTGCCCAAAATTTTGTCCACATCTAGTAGTAGATTTTTTTTTTTCACTACCCTGCTACCTCGAAATAGTTCAGGAAAAAAAAAAAAAAAAAAAATTAAAACAAAATATAAAACACAAAAAAATATCATTTGAAAGTAGATCCCTTCTTCGACGAGAGTCTAGCTGCAAATATGTAAAATACCTATCAAGACGAAACAAGATAAATTTTTTGATTTCTCAAAAATTATCAATTTTACAAGTTACAGCACATCCAACCCTCACACGTCGGCATTCAGAAAGTAAAAACGAACTTGTAAAATCAACAAAGTATATTGTTTCCTTTCATATAAAATATAAACAACCTTTCGGCATCGAGGAATCTTAAGAGACATATCGATTTGACAACTTGACACGAAATTCGTGAATAAAAACATTATGTACTTGATACGTTCTCCTTCTCTCGGCTCCTCACTAACTTCACACCAGAAAATGCATTGAAAAAAATGCCAGTACTCCCCTGAACATCGGTTGCTATATTTATTACCAATTAATTCGGCATTAATCAGCAACGATTCTAGGCCGTTGGTACGGCTTTAAATTTTATCAACGAATCGATTTGGTGTTTAACTCGTAGATTACTGAGATACAAGGTCTACGTAGTTGGCAGGATACAGTCCCACCCTACCGTCCTTCCTCCCCTTGCACCAACCCTGCTCGTCCTCGTCTTCCAGTTTCTCAAAAACGTCACCTTTGAACACGATGAATATCCGGTAATAAAACATCTCGACGAGTGAATCTCCCATTTTCGTTCAATCTCAACGTATTCATCGTACCTTGTTTGAAGCTCAATTCGTCCGCTTCGGCACCTTCGTAATCGTATAACGCTCTGACAGGGACACCAGGTTCCCCGTTGTCGACTAGAGGCTCACCACCATCTTCATCCCATTCTTCCTCTTCGAATGGATTAGATTCTTGTTTTACACTGGTTCCATTTCTACAAGTTGTAAAAAAAAAACAAAAAAAAAAAAACAAACAAACATAAAATAAAAAATAGTTACATAGCATTTTATACGTAAATTAATAATTCCCGTGAATGTTTATCCAGTTAGAGAAGATTATTTTTAGTCTCGATCTAATAGACTACGGACTGTAACTAGATCCTAACGATGTGCGAACAAATTTAGATTCTATACAATTTGAAGAATTTCTTCGGTATAAATACTTGTCTTGTTAGTCTCTAATTGTAGGAAAAAAAAAACACTGAATGAGATGCATAAGCAAGTGTTTCTTTACTTATTTTTTTTAAATTATTATTATTATTATTATTATTATTATTATTATTATTATTATTATTATTATTATTCACTGACGTGATAGTCGCAGTCCTGTTCACTGTGCTCGTTTCATGGTTGTTCTTTTCCGAGGTTTGTTTGCTCGACGAGTTTATGGTGTCGATTTTGGTATCTGGAAGCGGTGCGTCTGTTGGTATTACTCGTCCAGCAGGTTTGGCTCTGGCTTTATGGTTGACAGGCGGGAACTCCTGGTTGAGAGGAAAAGAAGGAAAAAAAAGAAAAAAAAAAAACGCAAGAAAAATAACAGTTTGTTACAATTCATAACAAGCATACATTTTCTGAGTTACAGAATTTTTTTAGAATTATATATCGAATCACCGGATTTCCGGTGTTTTCGAGCTGACAATGAACTACGGCAGAAATAGAATTCTGATAGTATATATATCTTTGAAATATTATCGACTTAAAGCCTTGATAATTTATACGTGAGAAAACATGTTATCGGCATTTATGTTACAAAAATTAGACTTATCAAGGGATCATGCGCACGATGCAGTTGTCCGCGTGAATAAAAACCGAGTCGAATAAAAACAATTGATAAGTTGCGAAAAAGTTGGACAAATCTGGGACAAGCTTGCGGTTACTTCAGTGACCTTATTTTTTAATGTTTCAGTCCTTTACATTATCGTACACGATGCAATATCAATTAACTGGAAAGTATCGTTAATACAGTCATGCTGTACCTGAACTAAAAAATAAAAATGATACCATGTGATGACGTGTTTTTGGTAAGGCGTAAGAAGAAAAAAAAATGGATCAGGGAAATCACATATATATGTATCGTGCGAATAGAATAAACGAATGAATAAATGAATGAATAAATAAATAAATAAATAAATAAACAAATTTACATGCAGATCTTCACCAACAGGGCGCTGATTGATGAGAGTGATGGATCCAGCAGGTAATGCCTCCTTCGATTTAGACCCTTTGGTGATGTCACGGAACTCCTCCGTATAATCCTGCATAATAGCAACACCCACACAATCACATGCATGCATTCCAAATTTTCAGTCACTCTAGACTATCGTAATAAGTAGCTCGATGCAACTATATGGTCTGTTAGAAATAATTAAGAAAATAACTTGACACGGAATAAATAAATTACATTCAACTTTGGTGCAACGTATTGACAAATAAATTAAAATAAAAAAAAAATAAAATAAAATAAAAACCGGAATGATTAAATTGTGACAAATTTTACACACCGTTAAATTGTACAGGCACTTTAAATATATATATATGTATTCAATTTCATAAGTCAACGAGAAAAATCGAATTCGATTAAAAAAAAAAAAAAAAAAGTACATAACATGGATATTAACTAAGGTATATAGTGGGAAAACTCAAATGTTTCAGCAAAACACGTGTGAGCAGATATTACATAAACATGCGAGCGAAAAAGATAATTTTGCGAATGGCGTTATCGCTGTGGTGTAAAAAACGACGTACCTCAAATTGTGGCCAATTCATAGCCATGTTGACCCCGTGATTATTCGACCACCATTTCAAGTCTTTTTCGTGCGCAGCATTGTTGATTGTGTGATAGAATTCTTCGTATATTTGAGGGAGCCTGAAATTTGAAATTTGGCTCATGAACGAGCAGTAAACTGAAACCTCGAGACGTTGGAAAAGCTGGATTCATTTGAATAACCGGAGATTAGAAAATTAAATTATCATTACACCGGATCCTGTGATATGTTAAGGCATTTGTGTATTCCAAAAAGAACATCCTTGAAGAACTGCAGTCGCTGGGCCTCCATTTCTTGACACTTTTCAAAAACTTGCGTCATGTCCTCCATGTATTTAGGATTGTACTGATTTATTTCAAGAAGAGACGCCTCGTATTTTTCTTTCGATTTCTGTACCTCCTCCTTTGTTTTTTGTACACGATCTTGCATTTTTTTCACCTAGCACAGACAGAAGGCGAATTATATATCGGCGAAAACACGGTGGAGGAATTTTTTTTTTTTCATTTACCCAGTACACTATAACGTTACATTTTCACTTGTTAGATGAAACGAAACTTTCAAATCAGTGGCAAGTCAATAGATTTGTTTTTTCTACATATCCACACGCTCGTAACGTTATATATTGTTTAATATCAGTGAAATTGTATCGTTTATTTACACGTATACAACAGTTGCAAATTATTTTTTATACCAATGGTGCATGGGCAGTAACTAATGTTCTACCTTCTTTTTTCTTCCTCTTTCTAATTTCATAATAAGAACACAACAAGTATAAGAATAAATTCAAAATTTTCTACCAAACAAATACAATTCGACGGATGCACAGGATACATTTTTGCATATTGTAATAATAAGGTGCTCCTTGACCAATAAATGTAGATAAGTAATGTAAAATAAGCGGAGAGAAAATTATAAATAAAATCCATCCATCACTATAGGTAACGTGTGTAATATACTGTAATAATCCCGAATAAGGAACATAATTGTATATATATATATATTGCTGCTTACCAACAGAGCTCTCTGCGAGGCGAAAAAAAAAAGGATAAAATATATATATATATTAAAACGCATGCAGCATGCGACAATACCTATGCATACATACAAACGCAACGTCGCCTATCTTAGAATTCCTAAGGCACTTTCGCATTCTGAGGCCCCATGCACCACATCCGCATTGTGCCATCTAAAAAGTTTCGTCGTTATAGACTTCGGAGTGTATAACGCGCGCAGTTTTCAACTAAATCTGACGCTAAAAATGTTCGATCATAAATAAACAGGTGGAGTTTAGTCTAATTTCAAAAAATTCTGAACCCATTTCCTCGAATCGGTAAATTATCTTTTAAAGTATAGAAAAAAAAAGATATAAATAACGCATCTGACGGTAAATAAATTATCTTTGGTTAAATTTATCGAAAAGTTTTTTCAACATATCGCTACGACGAAACAGGCAACGTATAAAACTGTTTACACTACTAAATCAACGTAAATAATTATTACGGATTTATTCTACAGCGACAAGGCCTATGTATTTGTATATATGTATATATATGTACATGTATATACATATTTATATGATAGAATTGAAAAATGGAGCACACGTGACGTGGGGTATGAGGGAATCAATTATCGCACGTCAAGTGCACAACAGGAGAAGAAAAATTGAGAACAACACTTGACATGCATTCTTATTCGTAAATTAAACACGTTGTATGATACACAACAACACGATTCACGTACGTTTTCCGAGCCTCGGGCAATCTGAAAATAATTAACACTAAAACAACTGCTAGTCGACGCACCTTATTTTATGTACATTGGATAATATTAGTTTTTCGTTGAAGGCTTAGCGTTAAATAAGACGGAAAATAGCGCAACCCGATCGATGAACGATGGGAATGAATTTTTCAAACTGTTATTAACAAATCTGTACGTATATAAAACTGTGAAGTATAGATGTGTTGGGAATTAGTGAGACGTCGGTGTAATTCCTAATCTTATCATCGGCATATCCAAGCTCGTCGATCATTACGATTCGATAGTCATGTATACGTATGTGTGTACACATACAAGTTATCTCAATATTTCATCGTTACGATTTTGAGCTCTTGAGAAAAATTCCTTTCGTACAGCAATTCACACAAATTGACGAATGGACTTATCACGAGGAATTATGCTCAAGTTCAATCGAGGAATCAATCTGACCGGATTAACGTTGTTTCAATCAAAGATGGAATGCATGATGACTTAGTCATCGGTAGATCAGAATGATTATATCATCATACGCGCCTTTTAAATTATGCTACGTATAAAAATCATTTCTTCATACCTGATCAGGTGAGAGCGAACTGTCTGCGGAAGCGTTTCGTTCCATGTTGGCCGCCGTTCTTTCCGTTTTACAACTGTTGTGATACTCGGCCTTGGCTTTTTCGACTTTTTGTAGTAACTTTGCCCACGGTTTTTGAGCCTTTTTAAACGAATCTTCCATCTCTTTTCGTTCCCTCAACGTAATCATTGACTGAAAGATGTTTTTAATTTTTTTTATTTACTATTCTTTTTCAAGAAGAAATTTAAAACGATTTTTTAAAAAACGGTTCCGTTCGTTCTACGCGATCTCTGCTGTTGTTTACTATCGTTATTGGCATGCGATAAAATCAATCAGTCTTCGCTTTTGCATGAAAATATGAATTTATCAAACTTTGATAAAACGGCGCGCTGCCACAGCTGCATGTATAATAATTCCGATAAATTAAAATTCACCCATCTCTGTCGTAAGTGACGAATTTTCTCACCTTGTGATAGGTGTCTTTCTGCCACGTTTTCACCTGCTGTATAATGTCGTTGCACAAGTTGTCTTTGACCCGTAAATGCAAATCGCACAATCTGTCCGACTCGACGAGAACGCCTTTCCACGCTGCTTCCGTCGTTCCATATTCGGGACCCTTTTCAATTTTGTCATTCCAATTTTTTGACCAGCTCTTGAGCGCCTTCGCGTAATTCTTCTCAATCTCGGCCCGCTCTTGTACCAAAGCTATCAAACTGTCGCACAACTTATGACCATCCTCTATACGCTTTGTCGTACGCTTATAGTTCCCCGGTTCCCAAAACGAGTCCGACGTTGCTATCAGCATGTTGTCGTCGCTGTGATGTGACATCCTAGCCTAGAGTAAATAGCCCCTTTCTCCTGGAACAGATAAAACATTATTTCCCCTTCGAATCGCAATAGCATGTAAGTATATATAAACCGTTATTATTTATAAAAGTTTGATTGACGCAGCGTATATGTAAAATCATGGTAACATAAATGTTTCAAGTGTAACATGGAAATTAATTTTTACCCTGTTAGCTGCGAAATTTGTCAATTTTGATAAACTTAATCTCGAAGTAAACGAAATTAATTTTATACAACGCAATGTCGAGAAAAGCTCATTTTCTCGTATATTGATTCGCCCCAATTTGCGAAGCCGTTTCAAGTCGTGATATAATATTCTGCAAGAGGGATATAAAAGACAAGGACGAGTGTCAGAATTATTTCTATCTTGAGGTCAGTTTTTATTTCTCGATGAACGAATTAGGTATAAAGCATCTTCTACGAATACAATTAAAATGATACATCACTTGCAATTATTTATTCGTTTTCTGAAAATCCCTCCCCGCCCCTCCTCCCCCCACCCTCCGTGCATTTCTATACAATAATCATTCAACAATTTACAAAGTATAATATCAAGCTGTATCCTGTTGATATATTCTACTACTCGCTGCTGAATGCAATTCGAACACGAATCTCGGTTACGATTTAAACGTCGCCTATAACTGCCGATGCGGTTTAGATATTTATGATAATTATATTCATTATGATAATAATGATAACGATAATGATAATAATAATAATAATAATAATAATACAAAGCGGTCCGTGCATACAGAAATGGGGGCAAAGAATGCAGCCGTGCTAACGATCGAGCAATTGTGCCTAATTGCGATCACTTTCGGTGCATTAGTTGGAGCCTATAAATGCGTAGATCTACGTGTAGTATGAGGTATACTAATACTTATACAGGCAAGTCGTGCTCTCGAAATCAGTGCATTTAAGATTTGTCACCGAACAATGACAGACAGGGAAGATTCATTCAGCAAATCTTTTATGCTTGACTGGTTGATGAAACTTGAAAAGTATGGACATTATACGTATAACTTGAATGTCATTTCCGTGCATGTTTCCTGTTATATCTTCAGAAGAAAAGGGATCATTACAGGTATGAAAGGCACCGCAGTGACTTCTAATTCTTCTTCTTCTTCTTTTTCTTGTTCTTTATATGCACAGTGAAGAAATTGAAAGTGAACTCGACCTCAACCTCGACCAACGGTACGACACGGCATAAATCAGTGCGTGTGCATCGCCTGGCATAAAGTTACGCGTGCCTGAACTTATTCCCCAGATCCATATATCGCAGAATTATTCGTGCAGTTCGAAACGAGGCTGCAGGCTGATTGCGCACAATTGGTGAAAGAACCGACGATAAAAATACGCGTGCAGGTGAAAAGGGATAATTTGTCACAGTGGATTCAATCGGAAAGTTATAAATAATAATACACCCGTGTATGTACGTAAATGTGCGTGTAAGTATACGCATATAGGGAAACGACGATTCCATCCTTTTCTCTTCCTCTTCTATAAACATATCTCACTCTCTATAACCGACTGTAATAATAATCCTGCAGATCTTTCTCTCGCTCTGTAGTGCCAGCTACGTGTATAACTCCGGAGTTTCTTGGCCTAGCTTCACGGGTACTTTCATAACGGCATTCCGTCGAGGAGCTCGAGATTCCGGTGCCAAGAAACGTCCTTGTCTCCAGACGCATATAACCATATAAAGCAAAAGTCGGTTTTGCCGAGTCGCTGCCGCAGCGTTATGCGAATGATAACGTATACTTTTATATCAGGCACTGGTGGAAATATGAACATGAGCCGAGATCAAACAAACAATTTTTGAATTCGAAAACAATTTTCAATTGTGCATTCTTCGTATTTAGATGAAATCTATTAGAATTGTTATAATTTACCCACGAGATGAGGGAGGTATAGCATATTGATTGAAAAAAGCATCAGTCGTACCCCCCTCTTGATAAAAAATAAATAAAAATAACATCCTACTACACAACAATGTTCAAGCAAAGCAGTCGGGATAAAAGATTGCAAATAGCGGGACGCGAAGATGATTAATCGGCGTGTAACCATTCGCGCCGTGCAGATGACAATATTTTCACGATCAATCGTATCGAGTGATGGACGTTACATAGAGATTATATATACATATAAATATACACAATCCGAACGTTAGTGAAAAAAAGTGACAAAACATTTGTGGAACGACGAGTAATAATTGACGAAATTATATTTCAAAGTAAAACAAGTAATTTATTTTCGGTAGACATTCGACACAATGACGAATGAGTGTATACTTAACATTGGTATCGCGTTCGTGTTTTAGATCATGCGACATGGAATAAGATATGTAAGAAAAATATGTACGTAGACATGTATCATATACGCGTTTCAATTACTGCAGCACTTTCAAAGGTTCAAAGGGACTCGCGACGCTTACCTCAGTTATTAGACGATTCTAGAATATGTCGGTGGTAAATATTATCCGTGCATCTCAAACAGCGAAACGATGGAATTTCGAATGAACATCAAGTCAAGTGCAGACTTTCCACCGCTGGATTAGTTCTCCATCCTTTCACCTGCACATGATATTTTACACAAGGCATATGTGCGCGCGAATTTCATATACTCGCAGAAAACGACGTTGTTAGATAGAAAATCGCACCGCGTACATGATGCGGTGTATTGCAAATAGACTACGAAAAAAAAAAGAAAAAGAAAAATACGTATACTCAGGTACATTGTTGAATAATATTTCATACAGGCACGAATTGCAAACAAAAACTGTGATATTTTATGCGATATGAAACAAATTTGTAACACACAAGCAATAAAAATATTTAACCTCACATTTTCAAAGAGAATTAATAATTTGCCGCAGGCAATCCTCTCGTTATTATATGTGTGGTATCTTAGACGATTAAATACTGATAATCAATGGTTATATAATTTTTCTCGCTCACTTGGTGATGTCATTTTGAAGAATCGATAAGCTTTGACAAGTTTCACTGTCAATGTTATTATACCCGTAGTACGATCAATTAAATGTAAGACATTTATATTTCGACATCAGTTCAGCCAATAAATTATCGCCATCAAGTTCGTTAAATATCTTAATTTGAAATTTTCTTAAACCCGTTATTTAAAGACGAATATTTCGAATATACGAATGCCGAAATACTTTCACAGCAAATCATAAAAAAAAAAAACAAAAACAGTTTATAAGGAGATCGAGATGTTTCTCAAAAAAATATATACGTATATACACGT
Organism: Neodiprion pinetum; assembly: GCF_021155775.2. Lineage (NCBI taxonomy): Eukaryota > Metazoa > Arthropoda > Insecta > Hymenoptera > Diprionidae > Neodiprion > Neodiprion pinetum. The sequence goes on along the minus strand of NC_060237.1, from coordinate 4,875,796 downwards.
AATACACGAATTGATAGAGCACAAGAAAATTCACTCGCATCGTTTCAACGTCCTATAAATTTTCACAATACGGTGTCGAGAGCCTTCCAATAATGGCCGAACAAGGTGTGAGAGGCTTGACCAAGGCAAGGCAAGGCAAGGTCGTCCAGCATACCTTTGCGTACAAGTCTGCCCACGCGTAGCAAAAAATTGCGTAAGCAAAAAGAATCCTAAAGATGCACCCACACGTTACGAACTCGCATTGCAACGGGCTTGGAACTATGGGAATATATTTTATATACGTGTGTTTTATACTCGGACGTATTGGTTATTGCGTTACAACTGCGCCAAGAGAGTAAATAAATGCGTGGGTGCGGGCAAATAGCATCTGTAATATTTTTACCAGCATTTTATTGGAGATGCAGCAGCTGCCTCAGACAGATTTTATAAATCCGTAGTGTACGTATAACCTACATTGGCGCCGGACAAATATACATATTAATGAATGAAGAGATGATCCGGTGTCAAAAAAACGCCGTGATTGATTTGTAAAACAAGTATGTTCTTCGCCTTATTAATAAATAATTTCATTTGGTGCGAATTTGCGTGTGAATTTTAATCCTGTAAGCACAAAATAATATGCGATCAGCTGACTGCTCGTATCGGCGCCATATTGTCTCGAGTCACGTGTGTACAAGTTTCGTGATTATTCGAATTATGGTCAACGTGAATTATTATACATACTTAAAACCGACATCTCTCTGTTTCTAGATTGAAATCTGCACCGCCTGCGTTGTATGTTACATGATGCATATTTCTTACTAGGGGAAAATTTAAGCGTCCAGTTTAGTCAAGCAAACAAAAAAGATAAACAGTTTAACACATTCAACGGGGTGCGTCATTTTTGAAGCGACAGTGCCGGGCAGCGCGGACTCGTGACTAGAATCGTGATACCTACGCACGCGGCATTACCCTCGACGATTTAACCGTGTGCGCGAATAAATATGAGGCTCAATTTATTAACGTTAACGTAACGAGACATCAGGGAACAATGGTGATTGCACAATTTTATAATGACATTCAAGGTGTTGGCTTTGCAAAATGTTACTACCTACATTTTGTTTATCATACTTTTTACTAAATTTCACACATTTCTGAAGATGCGAAGTAACGATTTTTCCTAAACATGCATCGTTTCGGTAACTTTACTAACTTCATTATCGCGAATAAATTATATACGCTATTAACTGCCGCGTGTCTATACACATAAATAATCAAATCAGTGCCGCCAGATTGACTGCAGCATAAATCCAGACGAATAATACAATAATTCGTTGCTCGTTAGTTGATCTTTTTTTTTACCCTGATCTTCGTTTTTGTTGTTAATGAAAACCGGTAAGAAATACTTGTACGTTAAAATATTCTGTAAGTGATCAGATAGAGCGATTTTGATTTTGTTAATTGTTCGAACCGTCGTGTTTGTTGAATTGAAAAAACGAGGACGGTTCTTTGGGTTTAAAAAATTTTTTTTTAACAATTGTGATCGGCGACAAATGCCGTGTAATGTGTTTGCCTGAATCTGGACAGTTAATTTCTCAGGTTCCGATGCATCGGACGTGCAAAATTTATACACTTCCTCTTGAGAAGATTTTTCATTGAAAAAAGGGTAACTACGTTGAAAAGATGGCTCAACCTGCCGCTAATTTATCCTACACAATTTTTAATTCATCGTGTTTTATCGCGCATTATCTTCATAGCTCGTTACAATTGTTATTGGCGTCTTAATAACCGATTAATAAACCAATTACGCGGTGCGGCAATTAATTAATAGCCTCAAGACTGATCTATGTAGAACGCTGCGTCATAGATAGTTGATTTCAAAATTGTCTCACCTACAGGGTGTCAGCAATATATACATCAATGTTATACATAGAAATTAGACGCAGGCAATGAACAAAAAACGGTTATCCTTGGAAGTTCTACTAGGAAAATCAAATGTGGCTACAAATATCGTTGGTTTGAAAATTTCTAAGGATGAAATTAAACAGCCACAAATCCAGTTTGTTCAATTAGCGTGACTCTGACAAGGCAAAGTGCTGCACGTGTAATCGTTATAAGGTGACGCACGTACATTATACGTAAATAGAAATTAGCGAAAGGCTTGATAATAGGAACCAACAACGGCACAGCGTGTAATACCAAGTGTATTTTCGATTTATAATCAGGATCTGTTGTTGAGAAGGCTTAGATAGATAACGACGACGATGATCTCCTCCGTTAATCACACTGGCCCAATTTGCCGGAGGAGTAATCTAGGCCGCCAGCTGTTTTGCATTACATCTATTGTACCTGCAGCCTGCACAACCGAACTTGAAATGAGGAAAAGCGAGAAACAGAAACAATGGCCCCGGGCCGATACTCTACACCCTTTTACAACAGCCCAACAATGGATCTGCAGGCGGAGAGAGAGAGAGAGAGAGAGAGAGAGAGAGAGAGAGAGAGAGAGAGAGAGAGAGAGAGAGAGAGAGAGAGAGAGAGAGAGAGAGAGAGAGAGAGAGAGAGGGGAGGGAGGGAGGGAGGGAGGGAGGGAGGGAGGGAGGGAGGGAGGGAAGGAGGGAGGGAGGGAGGGAGGGAGGGAGAGAGAGAGAGAGAGAGAGAGAGAGAGAGAGAGAGAGAGAGAGAGAGAGAAATAACGATCCCGTTATGTAACGTGTGTGAAACGTCAAATTTGTTATTCCCTTGCATATAATTCGTTTGTTATCGTATGAAAATTTTACTCAAATGAGAATTGAGATACGGAGGTAGGATTGTTAATAATACGATAGGTTAATTTTTTAATTAGGTTGTACAGTTAAGGCGCAAAATGCAATTTTTTTTTTTTCTTTTCCTTTGGCTTTTTACAATTGAAACAAAAATTATCTTTATTGAAATAAATTTTTCATTTACTTTTTTTTTTCATACATGTTACCGATACTATTTTTTCCGTGAAAAAATTGCGAAGAATCTACCAACTGAAGTCAACATGGTATGAATATATTACATCGCGATTACAAACTGAATCATGATCTAAATTTAGAACGATCAATGTACAATAATATTGTATGTAACACGGACTGCGTGTATTGCAACGCGATGTTAAAGTGCAGTTGGAATGATATAAATAATTCCGGAGAAGATTATTCAAAATAAAATTAATTTATATATCGTTCTATACGTATAGGTATTAAAAAAAAACGTACAATCAACCGAGAAATTGAGTGTAATCGATAAGGACTTCTTTAAAGCTTAACTAATTACGCATCTCGCTCAGCTCAGGAGTATCAATCGACGTCGAAAATAATTTCCGTATAAATACTGTGCTAATAATAAAATTAATAACAATAGTGATAATGATCGATGTAAATAATCACCGAGACACGCATCGCTGATCCGCGAGGGTTTAACATCTTTATCAATTAACGAATTAGTCCTCAAAACCGTATCAAATGCCTGCGTAAATTTATCTGATTGTTAAGTGCTGAAGCATTTTGCCATTTACATATAATCACTCTTTGATAGCTGCAATATTATGTACAGAATGCAAAAAAAATAAACGCGATGCTTTCTAAAACGAATTCGCATCGATAATATTTGAAATCTGAAACAAAGCGACTAAAACATGGAAGATTGAAAAAAAAATGCAATTATTAATAAAAAAAAATAAGACAAACACTCTTCAACGTTACAGAGAGTAAATTTGTCCCTCGAAATTCGATGATTGGTTCCTGCTGCATTCTCCCTTCATTTTCGTAACAATTATTCCACGTCCCAAGTCTTATATGTATATATTATTAACATTTCTCGCAAAAAAGCGAAGTATTTTAATCGACGAATAATTATTTGCGTACACAAAGGACGAAAATTCATGGGTTTTTTCACGTCCAAACGTTTCTTTCATCTTATACGTGTGTATACATATATATATACATATATATACATATATATAGCGCGCCTCTTTTCTCAGCTATACTCTCGAAAGGGGAAGAATTCGTTTTTCTCAAACCCCTTGGCGGCTGCTGGCTTTTTCCTTAGTAAGCGCGAAGAAAAGGGTCGACCGAACAAAGTCCGACTTGAATCTATCTGGTGGTGGTATACGTACGTAAACAGACATAAGGCCCTTTAGTTATACGCTTGCAGAATGTCAGCTACAAGCTGAAGAAGCTTTCCTGCGTCGACGACCTCTTCAGGCTTCGCACATATTCACGCATGATGGCTCTGCGGAAATTTCTGGAGTAAAGTAGGCCAACGAGGAGGGTGCATCTTATATCAAGTATGACGTAAATGAAAATATATGTATATATGTACATGTATACGTTTTCAACCCTCGCGCGTAACCATTCAAACATTATATAAATAATAGTATGAATAATGTTAAACAAAGCGAAAAAAAAAAGAAGAAATTTGCAGAGAAATATCTTGAAAATCATAGATATGAATATTATACGGTAGTTGTACGTGAAAAACAGAAGCATTGTTTCGAATAAAAGAAATCAAGGAAAAGTGATTCGATCATTTTTATCACAGGGTTATAATATTTAAGTACCCTGTACAATACATAGTACGAATGATCTTTGTTTTACTAAGTTTAGTACATCGTTGTAAAAGCTACAAATTTTGCTGGCCGAAAACCGTAGAGGGAGAAAATCTTACGCGGACAGTTTCATCTATACATGTATATATGTGTATAACCTAAAGTAAAAATACACTTGAGAATATTGCCGTGTGTCGAGAAGCAGATAAAAAAGAAAAAAGAAAAGTTGCCTGCTGGGACTTAAATTTCATTTTGCCGCAGTAATAACATTCAAACAATGATTTAAACTTTTGGCTGAAGTTTATCCAGCCGTTAACTTTAACGTGTACCCATACAGCAACATTCGCATATATTTTAATATTTATAAGGTATAAATTTTAACTCGGTAGATACGAACATATAATATATATGCGTACAAATTCCCAACCGCGTGCAGTCACGTAAAGTTGGCGAGAAACGCCTCGAGTGGTGGGTTTCAACTTTGACAATAAAAACAATAAGAATTTCCCGAAGTAAACGGTCGCTATATGAAAAAACATAAAACTTGAAAACCCGGCGAATTATCGATTAATCTAATCTCAGGATCGATTTTCTTCTACTCTTTCATTTCCTTGGTCTTGCTCCTACGATTTACGATCGGATAAGAACGGAGTGAAAACTAAGAAACAAGAGCAAGTGCCTGTTACCCATCTACAGGTAACGTGGGGGGAATAACTTCCGGTCAATTTGCGCCGAGGCTGTTATACGTACCGCGAGATTGAAATTGAATGTGTTGCAGATAAAATCTCGGCGCGGCGTACGTGTAATGAGACCACGCCTTACACGCAAGTGAATGCAGACTACATAATGTGAAACCAGAATGTGGCGAAACTTTTTTTTTTTTTTTTTGTTTTTTCATACTTAAGGAATATCGAATTGTAACAAAGAACGCGATATCGTATTTAAATTGTGATTAAATTTAGGTTAGTGTATACTTTTCTGAACAAAAAAAAAAAAAAAATTAAAAAAAAAAGACATTTCAAAAGAATAATTTAATGATCAGAGTAATCCTGTTTCGTAGTTATTAATACTTGTATCAATTGTTCTCGGATTCTTTAATTTTATCGCAAATGAGACACATATAGGTATATATACATAACAGGGTGTTTCGGGAAAAAAAAATTTGCGATTTTCTATCATAACATCTCCTGAAAAGTTTTTTTTAGGTTAAAACAAAGATTCTGTGAAAAAGATGAGCGTTCCAAGTTATATGGAAAATCGCGATCAGTTGATTTTTCACACTTTTAAGCATTTTTGAAACAATTTATGGACTATGGTAAATATGGTTTTTCTTTTTATTGCTTACGTCAATCATAATATCAATTTACACCACAAATAAAACCCTCACTTGTTGTGTCAAGTCTCCACTCGACGTTTGAGAAGTGTATCTGACAACTTTTTCATTATTAATTCAATCTCATAAAACAGTTATAATTTAATATGAACTTTTAATTTAGAAGAATAATATTCTCTGACGATATATCGTTGTGTTATATATCGTGATATTTGGATTGAATATAAATGTCAGGAAAGAAGTAACAATTGAAGTGCTACAAAAAGTGGTTCTTCACAAATTCAAAAAGATGTTTAAAAAAAAGTGAAAAATGAATTGAGCGCGATCTTTCGCATAACGTAGAAAACGCTACTCTTTTCACAGAATCTTTCTTTCAACCTAACCAAACATTTTAGGATCTTCCACGGTGAAATATCGTAAATTATTTTTTCTGAAACTCCCTAATATATAACGCGCGTGTGTTTATCGTTAAAATTTTGTCCAAAGCTTTTCAATCCTATATTGAAAATGAAACTTTTCACCACACTAACATAAGCTGCATTCTGTTAAAGGGAAGAGAACAAAAATAAATTCTTCACGTTTCCACCCTCGATTTCAGCGGCTGTCGCTCCCTTGACGCACCAAGTATAATAAAACTCTGTGTCGCTATTCTTGAACATGCATGAGTATAGAGTTATATTTTGACTACTACGCAAATCTCCAGAGTATTTTTACCTCAAGTTCAAATTTTCCGTATACAGTACTTACGAATTTACCATGACCCAGAGAGCCTCGTCACCGATTAATGAATCTTAATAGATTTGCAATTTGAGGGGGGGGGGGGATAATATTTAAAATAAAAAATTATCTCTCACACTACCGTCGATTGATCGTACTGCCTTGATTTTCGTCAGACTAAAGCAAGATTGTTAAATCCTGCAACTCGACGTCTGCGAAATATCTTAGAAGCGCTGTGAGTCGACTCTCATTTTTCAAATTTAAATAACTGGGCTACCCCAGTCAGCCTGCAGGCTATACGTAGGCTTAATTTACGTTAATTATATGTATCGCCGTAAATCTTCTGCACTATATATAGCCGTCAAATTGAATAATTCGCAGGGGAATAAGTATAACGTGTATGTCGTAGCAACGTCTCGCCGTTTTGCGAATAGCGACAAAATAATAACTTTAACGTATATATATATGTGAAGAAGAATTATTTAATTGTATAAATTTGTACATTTGCGCACAAGCCACACACACACACACATATATATATATATATATATATATATATATATATATATATATATATATATATATATATATTCGTTTGTTTCATCCTCTACATTACGAGTATCCAAGCGAAATTTATTCCTTGCCCTTATGAAAATATTCTATTGATATAATATTTAATAATTATACTTGAGAGAAAAATCTCTCGGGATTATAAATATGTATGAGGGTATTATTATATTTCCGCGTTTAGTCGGCGCCCACGCGCTGCAGGCACGTGATTATTAACTTTTTGTCGGACCCACTTGAACGAGTAACGACCTGTTCTGAATTAAATTGATTTAATTAATTTCTAACAACCGTTTCACGTTCCACTACATCTCAGTCAATTCTTTCAATTAATTAAAATATATCAAACCCCCTCAAAAATCCATGAAACTGAACCTAGCAGCCAGAGTGAGCAAAGAAACGTTTTGAAATTTTTTTTTTGGAAATAAAAAAATACAGTTCAGTTTTATGTTGATAACTTTATAAAAGTACCGAAGGTTTTCAAAGTATTTCATAAAATTTTCATTTCCGGATTTCATCATCTTATTCTAACGAACATTAAAACGTTTGGCTGCTAATTCTTGCTGCTAGCTTCCGCCTCGTCGAAAATCCGGCAGAATCGCAGATGCAATCACACAAATCTGACGTTGTTTAGAAATTATTCAACAGTCTGGAACGCGATTCATCATAATATTTATACACACATTATATACTATATTATACAATGCAGATATAAAAAAGCTGCAACGGCAATTTTATTTAATTCTTCTTCTTCCCATTTGCTTTCTCTTGTCATCCCGGTTGAAAAAAAATTTATCTAAATAATAAAAAATTGTAATTTATACCTTCACGTTTTGCTTCGTTTCACATTCTGCGTTCAAAAAATTAGGTAGGCGCGAAATTGTCGTACACACATTTCGTTATAAATATTAGAAACAGTAAAGAAAGTTTAATTTCGCTGATAATATTATATGAAAGGTATTGGATTGTATTGAATTCACAACGAACAGAAAGATGCTAGGAATGAATGACGGAGTGACGATATAAGTATTTATAACATAACTACATGTATACAGGCGTGAATAACTAAAAAAAAGGAAATCGAAAAGACTTTCTTCAGAAATTATTTGCAAAAATACAGTATACATATCACACGTATAATGTATGTATAATAATGTTATACATGTAACCTTTGGATCGAATTCTATTTCACAATGAAAGAAAGAGAAATGCGAATCTTCGAGAAAAACAAACCAATAAATTCTTCCACCACTTTTAGTTTGCAGAAAATTTAATATATCCGCTGGCCGCACGAATAATTCAATATATTGGGCAACTATACAATAATTCTGGCTACAAATTTGCGAATACAGTAAAAAGTAATAAAGAAAACGTTTTTTGATCAACACACTGTTTTTATTTTCTCATATTATTACATCCCTCTTTTTTTTTGTAAGTAATTTAATATTGGCATCGAAGTAAAGAGTTGAGAGAAAAGAGAATGCCGTTCCGAGAGAAAAATGGTTGAATAAAGATTGTCATATTCTCGAGAGGTTTTCTCGTTGCACACAAATGTGTATTATATGAGATATATGAGAAATTCCACATCAAACCGACCTATTGAAAAAATACAAGTTCATACCTTATACGTTTTTCTCTCACTTTTCTATTACTTTTTTCGCCAGTAAGTTTTAAACCAAAAGTTTGCCTACATCCATCTTGGTATAAAATTTTCGTTCTTCAACGAGGAATTCATGAGAAAAATTTAAAACCAATCGATTAAGGCTATTCGTTCGAAAATTGGGTTATTGTGTTTTTGGGAGCAGTAAAAAATCAAACCCGTGGTCCAAAAAATGTACAACTCGGTGAAAGATGATTTATTTTGTACACTCTACGTCATATTTGAAAATAAATAAAATCGCCAATGGTGATGGTGAGACGTGGGTAGCTTTGGATTGGAATGCCTCGTATACATAATACGTAAAATATAGGTACGTGTAAACCTGCACTACCGTATTATCACCCGGCATATATAACTGTGACATTTTCGAGAATATACATGCAGAATAATATTTAAAGAGCAAAAAAAGAGAAGCGGAAGGCTTCCCTTTCTATCATTATTATAATACAAACATTCGCCGAGCAGAAAGTCAGGCAAACGAGTTATACAATTTCGTCTTTTTATATTTATTAAGTCACTTCTGAATGCGCGATGTCTGTGCATTCGGAATATAATACACAGTGCGGTGCACAACGAAGAAGAGAAAAATAATTACCTGTCACGTCTCGCTTTATTGCTCTTATAAAAATATATATATACGCCCGCCTGTTCGACTAATAATATCTATAAAATGCCAATCGAGAATCAGGAGAAAGCTGATTAATTATTGGGAATATATTTCAGGAATAGAAAGATTGAAACTGGTAGTTCAAACAATTAATCATGATCTGGGATAATTGCAGGTATGAAGGAAAGTGAGAAGGAGTAAAAAAAAAAGTGAGTAAATTTCAAGAATACGAGATATAAATGGCTCGATACTGTTTAGCTTTGCGCAGCAGTTTCACAGGGAACACGGTAGTGACCAAAACGCGTTTCAAGAGCAACGCGTGAATAATTCAGCGGTCTGCTCGGTACATTCAGGCTTGAAAAAGACGGAACAACGATGACAATGGGGCTCAACAATGTTCTCGTTGCATTTCAGGTCACGTAGTAATTTGGCTGCACAGTATTATACCTCGGGCGAACTTGAATGGCGATGTGGAAAATAAAAAGTGCGAGAAACGCGAGAAAAATTGTTTGAATACGTAAATCAGATCGGAAAATATTTCTTGTATAATTCAAAATACAGTGATAAAAAAAAAAAAAAAGAATTTTTTTAATCCAGAATAAAGCCGGTCTGTCGCTAGTGAATTCCGAACTTTCCGTGCATCGATCTCTCAACGTTTCAACGACTTTTGCATCGCTTCATCTATGATTCTGCACTGCAGTTAATACACTTTACATAGTAGTACATAAATCGTATTTATTCAAGGTTTTTATCGCATGCTTGAGAGATCCGAGAGCAGTATGGAAAGTCTTGTAGACTGGTCAAAGAAGTGGTGAAAAAAGAATCATGTACAGTAAGCATCGGAGGATTATTCGGTACTTGTGGAATAAAATTTTTTAATTCTTTTGCAATGCGTGACTTTCGAATAATTGCACAACACGCTGAATAGTTTCATAAATTCTTTAATTTTTTTTTTTTTTTTTAATCATTTTATTGTCTAATAGCGTACATTATGTATTATACGATTCGAGATATTTTTTATTTATTTTTTACCTTTCTCAACGCAACAATTATAATTCGAGACTGGAATTTTCGAATTACCATTCATCGTACGATTCGCCTTAATTGGTTGTATTTTCATAGCGATTCCGCACGAATTCATTAATACGAAAGCTGTGATTTCAATTTGAAAAAGCGCTCCCGTCGTATAAAAATAAAACAAAATATTTTAATATTAAGTTACATTCAGTTACATCAAAGCAACTGTACACGGGAATATAAGTCTTACAGTTCTTCAACGGCAAATCGGATTTGCGTAAAGTTTATACATATTTTTTGAGACTTGGATGAATTCGGTATCGTCGAAGAAATTTAAAAAAAAAATTAAACGAACACTCGTTGCACCGAGACGTCGCAAAATAAGTACCCCTCTTACAGTTTAAGAGTATTACTTTATAGCCCTGCAACGAACGAGCTGATAGATGATGAATATTGATTAAGTTAGCGTTGGGTTATTCAAGGCTTATGAGGGGCCGACTAGCACCGTGATGTTAATAATCTCAATTAGCCCCTCATCGAGTGTTTCGTCCACTGTCGCAGTTTATATCCACAACTTACTCAGCTCGAGGGTTCTTACATCTTTTATAAATCGCGAACTCCTCTAATTTCAACGCTTCGTGAAAAATGAATGTTAATCAGTTGTCTAAAACGTATGTGAAAGAGAAAAATGTCTTTGAAAAAAAAAAAAAAAAAACCGCCATAACATTAACGTGAATATAACATACATCAGGGTCGTTTCGTGGTTTGTAACACATATGTAAAGTTTTCCAACCCGATTTAGGTTGAGCAAACAGGCTTGGTGCATATTACTGAGCAAACATTCTCTAGTCTGGGGCTGTATAAAAATCAATTCCTCAACGCAGGTACAACCCAGGTATAAGGTGTTATTACATACCGAGTAGAAGTTGTCTAAACCCAGCGTTAACAGCGTCTCAGGGTCACGAAGAAAAAACATAAATTCTTTTCATATTTGTACAGAAGTAGTACAATATTATACACTTATAACCGACTCGGTGAACGCACGCATGCATGGGTGTAATTTATTCAAGGTAAGTAAAGACTTACCTACTTATAATTACGATGATAATTATAATTACGTCAGACGTATTTTTTTTTTTTTCAATTTTTTTCAAATTAATAACGCATAATACAACCGGAACAGAAATTCAACGTGTACCTATAAATTGCGCGACACGTGCCACGTATATATTTATATTTATGTACAACATATATATGTATGGGGATAAGAGCGTTGTGGAAGGAATCGAGGTAAGAAAAAAAAAAAAAAAATACGAATCGTTTCTCTCTCTCCCGAAACGGATAAAAACAAATAAAATAAAAGATTAAGAGGAAGAGGATAAACATTTTCGTATATCTGTATAATCTGTGTAATGGGTCTCGCCACGCTCCAACATCGCAAATCAGGGATAAAATTTCCGCGTTTTTCTTCGCTGCGACGAGCACTGTCGCGAAGAATTGTCATTATACACTTGGAATATTATCGGAGCAAAGTATTTATAGGTACGTACATGTATAAGGTATACACAAGTATGTACCTAGGACTTGGCCGTAGCAGCTACACAAAATCCATCCGAGAGCACCGAGGCGTGTAAATGCGGTATTCGTCCGTTTGCGTGCGTGTGTGTGTAACTTACTCGCGCACAAGACGGCGTCGTAGCTCGACTGGTCGTATTATAAGAAAGCTGCATATATCCTAACCCCGATGCAGCCTGCACAGGATGCGTTCAAAAGCAGACGGATGTACGCCTAGCCGTAGGAATTGGTGCGGTTATAGAGCTTTCGACGTCACTGCCGAGTGTGCGAGTTACGTTACTAGATGTGAGAAAAAAAAAAAGAAAACTAACGATAAGAATGTTCGATTGAATTTTAAGAACGTTGATCATTTTTTTTCAAACATTCCTCTCTTTTTTTTTGGTTTTTACTCACGATCCAATGTTTTTTAAGTAATTGTTGTGTTATACGGAATTTAAAAACGGGAATAAATTAATTCGTTAAATTATTATTATTATCATCATCATCATCATCATCATCATCATCATCATGCCGTGTACGTAAACCGGTATAACGGAATTACTCCGCACTCATCGCAGTGGTTTAACTGCAACCGTTTCTATAAATAATTTCAACGAAAAATTACAGAGAAAGGAAATTAGAAATACTAGTTGAAGAAATTTTGGGAAGTATGTTGTAGAAGGTGAAGATTAAAAAAGAAGGTAAGAAATCGTGGATCGGAAATCAGGCTTTTTTTTAGTATAAACTAATCCATCCGACTATTCAGTTTCAAATTGCCTACGCATATTATACGCTCGGCGTGTTTTTTCAAAGAATCGCTGAAAATGAACTTTCCACAAATTTTGGGTCTGTGTCTTAAATTCGAATCGTGACAAACTAATTAAACGACAATCATTTACGTTTATAATATGTTTCAAACGTGTATTACAATTCTCCACAGTCGCAGCTTGTAAACAATTGTTAGAAAATCCAATTACCTTGGAAGTACATAACTGTGCTGAATATATCCGGTCACAGATGCGTGGCAAAAGTTTTACCGCTAAATTGTGCAACCAGTGTTTAGAGGTGCACCATATACACTTCCGATTCACTTCCTGTTCCAATTTTCCTCCCACCTGAGCTCGGTTAGCGCACAAAAATGAAAAGAAAAAAATTAAAAAACCGTACAAGCGTGCATCACTTTTGATTCGATTATCACCACTAAATTAGCGAGACTTAAATATTCGCACACTGTAATATGAGGTCAAATTTTCATCATCGCGTATCCGTCGAAAAAACAAACTGACCTCTCATCCAAGGTGATGTTACGTGGTTATTCGTGCGACTTGAGGCTAATTTTTACGTCACACACACACACACACACACACGATCGTTGTGCCTCGAATACGTACAAACACAGGTATAAAACGTACGAATACGCGCAGGTGTATAAACGAACGGAAACGCGAGGAGAGCGACGAACGATCGAACGCTCAGGGCGAACGGAGAAACCAGACTGACTGATTCCTTAGCCACGAACTGGGTAAAGCTGGCAGGCATCGTGACGTAGTAAAATAAGTGCGCGTTACAGCTTTGTGCATACACTGTGTGCGGAAAGAAAGTGACTCGAACTTCGTAAAGCGTCCGGAAAGTTCAAATTGGGCTTGGAATGTCGATTTTTTTTTTTTTTTTCTTCTTTCATTCCATCCAAATTGGGATAATATTTTATTCGGTAGAATTTTCAAATTTAGAAAGTTGAAATGTAATTGATAATCCGAATCACCTGAATAAACGTAGAGATACGGAAAAATCTCTAAATTCGGACTGAACTGTAGAAGGCGGTAATATAAAATCGTTGAAATGAATGTAGAAACTTACAATTAGAGAACTGTACAGAAAATTTGATGTATGAATATGTATTGGGAACTGGTTTAAATAATTGTGAGAATAAATGTATAAATGAATACGAAAAAAACATGTAGATATTCCGAATATTCCGTGTTTTGGATTTCTTCATTCTACGTTTACAAATTCGGTGTAAGTATTATCATCACAGTTTTAAAAATTCCACACTGTGACCGATCTATACTTTGTGTTCATTCTACTTTTTGACTCCTTGATTCGATATCGACTTCTTTCGTATAACATATTGAAGTGTGAAAAAATTATCTCGTTCTTTTTCCATTTCGACATCACGTTTTACACTTGCCAGATTTTCATATCTCGATGTAGGTACATATATATACGCACATATTCGTGTACCGATCACAGTTTCATCTCTTCTCATCTCCTCTCTTCTCTTCTAGGCTCATGGCCTCGGATTCCCATTTGAGAAACTGGTTCTACCGGATTTTTCTAGGGAAATTATTGGATCGTCGTTGTGATTTTCGGTTTTCTACCTGTACCTGTATACCTGCCTACCTTCCTTTTCCCTTTCTCTATCCCTTGTCCCTTGGTCGCTTGAATATATTTCCTGACCGGTTCGTGGGCAGGGAGTGAAATTTTTTTTTAACAGGAAAATCTAACTTTTGTGTAGGTATACTCAAAAGTAGTATACAAACGTTGTCACCAATATGAAAGAGTAACAATAATTTGTTTCGTTAGAATATTCGAAATACATGAATGTCATTATTGAGAGTTCAGATAAGTGTAACGTGATCAGTCGCACAATTATTATACGACGCGACGGTGAAAAAATTCATCTCATTTTCATGTACGTAATATATATTCAACAAACTTTTATCGAATCATTAATTTGAAATACAGCATGAATCGAAAAATTATAACGTAAGGAATAGTAAGAATTCCATCCTCCAATTGGTACAAACTAGAATACGCGCGAATATATCATATTTCAAATGGAACTTTACAGCATGTATTCTGAAGGGCAACATCAGTCCACAAATCACTCTTCAAACATAGAGAGATAACGGTTTTATTTTTATCGCGTACGAAAAACATGAAACGAGCGAATCTTTCGACATAAAACACCAGCCCGCGTATAATTATCACGCGTAAAGAAATAATGGAAGCTGTATTTATACTAGGAATCGAGACAAATTTCATTAACCAGGCGTTTCATCAATTAATTTCATATATATATATATATACATACATAAAGTTATCCATACAATATAACTGATAAAAATCAACCGTAATGTACGAGACAAGTATAAAATAAAATCAGAATTGATAATCGACAGTGTAGAGTGGCAAAAATATTTTGCCTTCCTTGCCACGCCTAAGGCAGGTTTTGAAATTATCTATTCGGTTGCAAACAGTTGGACCATCGTTTTATTGTATTAACGGTACGTTTATAACACGTGCGTGTTTAAGCCTGGTAACGAATGAAAAGATTCGCGACGATTTCTCAACCCTGATCAAATATATCGATAATTAGTTCGCACAATTTTTCCTGGTAGAAAAATGATAATTTCTTGCAATGAATTATGTTGGATAAAAATCTTACGATCAATATAAAAATTTGTCTACAACATAGGGCAGGAGAAGATAATTACTCAATTTACTGTAACAATAATGTTATACGTAAAACGATTTCTCTTTTAATTTATGGTAAGAAAAAATAGAAAAATTAAAATTTCTACCCACATTAATCGAGGCTTATTCCTGACCCTGGCTATGAGGCATGTGACTCAACTGTAATGTTTATATACACTACGAAGGTGTAACAGAATCGTTACGCCACGTAGACGAAGAAGGCTAGTCGCCTAGTCATGAATCTACTTGGTTCGTTGTTAGCGTCGGTCGCAATTAAAACATAGAAAGGGTTAACGCACTCGAACGATTAATGGAAGCAAGAGGCGTGCATCGTGCCAAGATAGCGGAGTTTGCTAATAATATTATTTAATTATATAACACATTTATATATACATAGATATGTAACACCCACGCACGTAAAGAAATTATTTCATTCGTTAATTTAACATACCCGATATAAAATCTTGTAATTTTTTTTATCCACAATTTCCATCGAGTTTCGTGAGAGAGAGAGAAAAAAAAAAGAGAGAACCGAAAAGATTAACAACGTGATAAAATTTGCACAGCAGCTCGCGTCGAAATTTCGCGATTAATTATAAAATAAAACTGATCGCGAGCGCCTTCTTTCATCAGAGCATGTATATAAATATATTGTAAAAAGTATAAAAATTAATCAGACGTCGATTAAACGGATTAATTGCGTGGTATGTGGAATCGGTGAAAAATCGGACATTCGTGTGCTGCGTTGCATGTCGGATATTCGAATTGGTACGATTTGCGACTTTGTATGATAAATCGACACCTGCGGCCAATTGGCTACGTCACCGATATCCAACTTCCATATGAACGATCCCAGACCACTAAGCTACTTTCTAACGGCGTGTCTCTAGCCGCTGCTGCTGCTGACTCGAAACACCGCGGTCGGTGCAAATCGAGATGTGCACAATTTCGAATGAAACTGTTCCAATGTATATGTATACGTATTACATGCAGGCACAATTATTCGCCGCTTTTTTGCGGGAAAAAAAAAAACGGAAATTCATTTCCGATCAGCGATTTACAAATTCCAAATTGTTTATATTATTTTTCTAGAATCGAGTACTGCGGATCGTTGTTAAATTTATATAATTATAGCAATTCGAAGTTCGTAAATCGCTTATCGAAAATGAATTTCCGTATTTTTATGTGACAAATGTGTGTATATATTATACACGAAAAGTATATTAAGAGAATTGAACAAGGGGATTAGTAATTCTACATGTATAATATCAATGTACTCTAGTCGTTTGATGCGCGCTGATTTTTATATATAATTCCTCCATACGTATGTAGGTAATATATTCCACTGCGGAAAACGAGAGATAAAAAAAATGAATAAATAAATGAATAAATGTAGGCTGCTGCGCAGCTCAACGTCGAACGGCGGAATTAAGCTGCATTTATAAGACTTTTCCTCGGTATAGGTATACGGCTATACGTACGTAATAATACGTATAATAGTGAAGAGCGAAGAGTAGTGGTCATAATTCGATTAACAATAAGAGGAAGGAGAGGAGAGGAGAGGAGAAGATATACGAGGGAGGAAGAAAAGGGACGGAAAAACGGCTACTCGAATGACTCGATTGCACGGCAGGATCCTGCATTTATACCTACACGTGCAGTTTATACGTAGGTACGTACCACGGAAAATTAATTACTAAAACCTACAGAACCGTGATGCTTGGAAATAGTAAGAGAGAGAGAGAGAGAGAGAAAAGAGCAGCCGCTGTTTCTAAAACCGACAGACATATATCGGCGGCGAAATACCAATCAAAATGTCAACGCCAGCTGCAGACGCGAGGAAACCAACCACAATTACGACCACCTCGAGTAAAACGAGTCAAGGATTCGGTAGACCTGTAAAACTGGGTCGTCAGTCGGTCCTTGTGATTCCAGATTATTTACTCACTTCGTATTATATATCGGAGATGCGCAGGAAAATTGAAGAAAAAAGGAAAGGAGAAATGATATTTTTAGAAAGCCGGTTTCGGCAGAGTGTCTTTGCAAATTTTTTGCTACCTGCGCGCAACGATCGGGTCAAAGTTAGATCTCGACTTCGCGATATTCTGTGAAACGAGAAAGAAATTAAAAAATCACGGTACTGCAGCTGGCATTACATTCATTGCATGTATTATGCTGGGGTGGTTTTTCTCATGGACATTTTCAAATTTTGACTCAGCTGCTCCTCAGATTGGTTTCAAATGAATAAATAAAAATCTCCCTCAGAGCAGAGATCTCTGTCTCTTTCTCTCAACCTTAAACCCTCGCGCAAGAGTTGCGAAGTTTTCCATTAAAAATACCCAAGTTTTTACTAGAGTTTTAGTATACATTTCGTCTCACGACCAATTGGTTGGTTGCAAAAAAATCTGTCACTGTGGGAAATCAGTGAGCATCGTCTCCAACAAACAATAAAAATATCGGCATCGTCTACGGATCATTTTATGTGAGCCGAACCCGATTAGAATTTGACTTTTTCGTGAGTTTGATATCACCGGACAATTGACATAAAATCCTCCGTTGACGATGCTGAAACTTTTATGAAAAAGTAGCATCAACGCTGATCGATTACTTAGATTTACAGATCTTTTGAAAACAGTTGATCCCACGATCAAATACATGTACACCAAAAATTGAGTGAAAATGTGTACCCTTTAAACGTCAAAATGGTCAAACCTAGCGAGAGGATTTAGGGTTGAGATAAATTACGAAAAATTACAGAACAGTATCAACCCTAATGTATATCGCACGCGATGATGTCTGGATTTCGTTTTGGAAAAACCATGGACAGTGCAGTACAGAAATTCAAAGTGATATATAAATCCAATTAGGCGAGTTTCCACCAGTTATGTTACAAAGTTGTTCACCGTTTAAAAAACGGTCATCACTTGACCGTACAGCAATAAAACGCACCCCTGCAATATAGCGGCAGAGAATAACGGTTACGATTCGTGTACACCATCGCTTATCGTTCATCTAAACGACGAAAATTTGCGAGCATGCGTGTGATCGACACGCGCGAATATGTACTATACTATATATGTATACGCAACCGCAGATACTTGATATTGCAGATTGGTTTCCCCGCATGTTGAATTCCCGCGGGATCATTTCCTCTCCCCACATTTCATGGGAATCGATATATTGCTGCACGTATACATCAGGCTTCGTACGATTTTTGGAATCTCAAATTCCCCGACTCTTCCAGATCTTTTAGATTGAGAATAGAATTTTTCCAGTAATTTTTCAAGAAATATGTCACCGATTAATGACAATTTTTATTTTTCTTACACATCAATACCGATACCTCCAATATTACCTGTAGTAACTAACTCACTACCTGACTATCAATTTACAAAGAACACCCTGCGATTTTTTGTAAGAAAAAACTAAAGCAGGTTTGGTATTAAATAATATACATAGAATGACTTTCGAGTCCAACTTTTTTTCTTCCATGATCCGTGATACTTTGTACGAGAACGAGTTCATTTCTTCGACAGACTCAAAATTCCAGTCTTATTTTTCAAATTCCCTGACCCTTCCCTGCTCTTAGGAATTCCCTTTTCCCGGTTTTCCAGGTTTTCCCTTTGCCTTGTACGAACCCTGGTATAATATATATGCGATTGTAGGATTGAAATTCTGCGCGCACTTTTCCCTGATCGCTTGCACGCGTCTCCTTTAAACCCCAGAACGAATCGCAAATCGCTTGTCGGGCAAATCGGAGGTGTATTAAATCCTTGTATAGAATTTATACATAAGTAGGAAAAATTGGAATTATTATACTTTGATTGTCAGTTATATGCATTACAGGTGCAATTGTGTGCGTATGTCGGAATAATCGCACGCGTCGATACGACTCTCAAAAAGAGAAAGGAAGAGAGTTTGTACCACCTCAACTTTCCTTCAATTTGTATAGTTTCGTCAGGTACAAAGTCGCTATATCCGAATATGTATAATTCCGTTCTAACCGGTTCTCGTTTCCGATTCTCACGCACGTCTTATTGTCTACATAAACGTCAAATGAAGAAAAAAAAAAAAACCAGAAAAATGAATGAAATTGAAAAGCCAAACGTTTCTATTAACCGGTAAAGATGTTACGATAAAAAAAAAAAAAGATATATATAATATACATGTATATTAGACGTGTAATACAGATTCAATTACACTTTATTTCAGCTTAGAGAAACAGCATAATTTCATCGTAAATTCGAACAGGCACGAGAGTGTTTGAAAATTATATACCTCGTATACCTTACAGATATTACGCTGCATGCATTGGTATACATACGCGTGCATATATGCGTGGATATGACACGATAAATAGTTCAACTACTCGACAAGCTACGTAGACCTCTTCAGAAAAGCTTATCCGAAACCTAACAACTTCGTTACCATCATAAGCAGGTCCTCAGCAGTAGCAGTGGCAGAGTAAAGAAAACGAATGAAAAGAAAGAAAAAAAAAAAGAAATAATTTAGATAAATTTAAAAATGTTACGAAACATTCGTTGAACAAATAATAAAAACTTCAAGTACCTACTTTTCACTGTGTAATGTACGCAAAACATTTTTATTTTGTAATTTAATAATACAAGTGAGTGATGAGAAATTTCGTCTGATTGTATAATTTATGTCTCGACGAATCGCGGTCTTGACGCAAAATTATTATTTTACTAATATTTTTGACTGTTTATTTCATTTTCTTTTTTACTTTTTTAGATTTCAACTGCATCCGGTACAAGTCTGGGAAAAATATGAATGCAGATTGAAACTGGAACAATGCAATTCGTCTAAGATCATTATTACGTTATATGATAATATACGAGGTAGATAAATGTATTATACCTAGGTAATTGAGAAAAGAAGGAACGTTGCGATTCTTGATTCGTGATTCGTACTTCCTTGTGCAGTCAGCTGCAGTCGTATTATGCAATAAAACATTATGATATAATCAGATTGAATTACAGCGCAAATATTGCTTTTACGTTCTCCACGTACACCTTGTGTACAAGTTATATGCTATGAACCGAATGATGACCGGGTAATGCATATATATGTATATTATATATACAGTACAGATACCGTAGGTGTAAGGGAAAATCAATACGCCCCGCGATTCTACACCCTGATTTTATGTTTATCAGGCAAGGTATTGTACATCATCTCTGTCGTATAAGCATGTTTGTAAACTTCGCCGCAGTTTATAATTCGCAGAGGAAGAATTTTCCTCAGTTTTCCATTTAACAACTTTTCTTTTCTTGATTCTGCTTGCTAAATTCAAATAATACGGATTCTAGTGAAGAAAAACAGAAGAAAAAAAAAAAAAAAACAAATTGAAAATATATCATCACCGTTTTTGTAAACAAAAATATATAAGTAACGTATAGACGTGTGTATAACAAATTTTATAATTTTCACCTAACGATATGTATGAAAAGTAGGAGGAAATGGGATTTGAAAAGCGAAAGAAATATGTAGTATTATATGTCAATCCTTTCGTGAATTTTGAACTTGTCAATTTAAAAGCCTCGCGTTGCCTCAAGTTATAGTTACTTGTGTATATATATATATATATATACAAGTTAGATTCACGCGAGAGATTTTACGTGGCGCCATAAATATATATTATATTATACACTGTATCATACATATACGCGAAGGTATTTTTTTTTCCGCGTGCTTAATTCGCTGGTGCGTATAAAACGCCCGTTGACAATCCAATTAAGACAATCCCAATTACAATAATACCGTATAACGCGCCGCAACGAGTGGCAAACAAGATAGGCGGTATTTATTTCACAAAATCCGCGGTCGCCGCGTGGCGTTGCTATTCGCTGTTGGCTAATTGTGCGAAGAGAAAAAGAAAAAAAAAAAAAAAAAGAAGAAAAACAAATTAGATACCCGATTTAATAGGTACTCTACCGTTAGATTCGGACACGCGCGTTTTTAATCGCTCGTTTTCGCACCAATTATTATGGTTTTAATACAGCCGCCTGGAATACTGTTTGATATGCGAAATTTAAAGCCGAAAGCCGATTATAGTTCGAATCGGGAAGTTTGGGATGTTGAAAGAAAATTTTGCAAATTTTTAATCACGCGATTAGGGATTCAAAAATTGCGAAAAATTTATTTATATTTACGCGGACCCGTTATATTTAGCTCATTAGCTGTTATATTTACGTTGGTATATAAATGATATTAGTAAAGTTAGAAACTCCGACGAGACACTTTACAGACACCAAGAAATAAAAAAAAAAAAAGATCCACTCGCTCGACTAGATTATTAATTAATAACTCGCAGCTGATTAAATTCGAAACTTTGAGCTAATTAGTTTTTATATACCGAATAAAATTCATAAGCGCGTATCTTCCAAAGAGATCGAATGGATGTTTAATTTGTATCATGTAACATATCTGTAAGCATTCATATTTAACTCGATATTAAGACAATATATATATATATATAACGATTTGCACGTTGCCGATAAAATGAAATTTTGTTCTACTCTGCAGAGTTTAAGGTGAAGTGTGTATATATGTATAATATACATATATTATACAGCGAATTTACACAGAGACTTTATCGCGGTTATTAATCGAGTTCCCCCTCCTCTTCTTCTTCTACTTGATATTAATTTTCTTCTTGGTAAAGTCTACTTTTGTCACGAAGTCACGTATCCCTACAATTTATTATTGCCAGGTTTGTAAGATCGATGTAAATTATATATAGGTTTACATTATTACACCAATTTACATTTTTATCCTCGAGTCAAGCTGTGCTTGATACCGAAGGCATAATTTTTTCCTAACAATTTTTCGCAAAATTACTTCTTCCTTTTATTTTAGAGAGAAATACGTCGACTCTCTGACTCTGCATAGCATGCGAAGATAGAATCGCGGTACGAAAAAAGTAAACGAGGATGACGAGATGAGACCGAGACCCGAGTTGAGATATCCGCAAAGTGTCCGCTTCGGGCTTTGCAGAGATTTACGTAACGGGAAATTCAGCCTTTTTGTTTTACCGAAATATATTTACTACATGCACAAAATAGTTCTGACACACGTTTTATTCGCATAAATTATTAAATATGATAGTAAAATCTTCTACAAAAAACTGTAATAATAAGAATAAAATTTTCGGTTTACCGTTTCAATTGTCTTTCTATTTTGATAATTTTTTCAATTTATCAATTTTTTTCTCAATCTTCTTTGAACCAAGATCAAGAGAAAGCTGAAGCATTAACTTACCGCAGGGTGCGTTAAAAGATTCAAATTCAAAATAGAAGATCGTTGACGATTGGGAAAACGGATTTTACTCACCTGAAAGAAAAATAGACAAGGCAAAGTTATTACACGAGGCATCGAAATCGGTACACGTTGTTGAATTAAATTTAAAAATCAACGTGATATTCGTACAAAGGACGTATTCACATTTATTGTGTGTACAAATGACGTATTGTAGAATTGAAAGCATTGTGGCACATTTGATTCGTCAGGATGAGCTTCAGAAATAGAAATGAGGAAAAAATTATCACCACGCAGTCCTATATCGTAAAGTAATTAACGCATTAATTTGTAACAAGTCACGATTATAGCATTGTATATGTTTGAATGAAATATAATTGAGCACATGTCAACGATTATATTATACCTATATGTATAGTGTATACACGTATATCTAATCTTCAGTCGATGCGGTAGAATGTTTTTATTCTATCTTGTCGCAGCGTCTTCAATAAAAGTCCAAAGTCAGGATTTAATCAAGGAGAGAAATATAGATAAATTTTTCGGATTATTCACGCTCTTATAATCCAATTTTATCCTACGGGTTATAAATAATACAAATTAACTTACATAAATCACGTGCCGACTTAATTCAACGAAAATGAAACATGTATAATTAAAAAAAAAAAAACAATTGATATACGTAGGTACATGATTTACCATAAAAAAGAAAAAAAAAGTGGTTTCAAATTTTCACAAGCGATTAGATTGTATTATTATAAAAATCGAAGCTATTCTTCAACGATGAAAGAAGTTCCTTATCAAGTGTACTTTTATGGGAATTTGATTGGACCTTTGGGAAAAATTGTATTATTTCGCGACTTCAGAATTGTCGGAAATTCGGTGAAACCGGAAACTCGATTCTAGTTGCAAACACAGTAATGTATTTTTTTCATGTAAAAATTAATACTCTTCAACAACTTTCGCGTAGGAAGAAATAACAAGGCTGATTAATGTCGTAAATGAAAATCAGATGATATCAACTATGCGGCATAATGAGATCAGCGATATTTATTATATACATCCAAACCATGAGTTTATAAGCATATAATTTTTCAAACAATAAATTTACTTTTAAGAACACCTATAAACAACATGACGAATCGTTTTGCAATTCACATAAATTTTCTAAAACATTTTTCAATAATCGAATTGTAATTCCGTAAAAACAAAATATACACGCAAATTTGTGCGAGAGCAAAAAAAGAATGAAACGAACAACTGATTGTAAATGTTAATTCTGATCTTCGCCACCATATTGTCGCGGTATTGAATGATCTCATCGAGTCCTGATTCGTAGTAATTTCAGTGCGTAATCGTCTGCGCATGTTAACTAATAACCGTTTCAAAACGTCGTGCATAAGTTTCTACTTCGCTAATACGAAGAGCTGAGTTAAAAATCGCGTCATTCAAATTACGTCACACATGAACAGTACATAAAACCGCAGTGTATTATAAACGAATATATATTATATATACATGCGTATTATTCTCTCTACGATTATTAATAATTCACTAGCTTTAAAACCCTCGCTCGCTAAAGCTTGCTAGAAGTCGAGTTTCACCAGGTAGCGGACCTGGAGCATAGAAACTACGGTGCGTTTGTCCTGGAAGTCGAGTTACACCAGGAAGCGGACCGGAAGCGCAGGATCCAGGAGGTAGAGAATCCGGTACTCGAAATCTGCGGAGCGCGATTCTCATACGTCCGCTCTACTGCGCGGTTGTTTCCAGACTGAGGAATTCGGCTAGCTGATATTCGTCTATTATAGATCGATGACGTCGGAAGAAAAAAAATTTTGGGTGACGTCACTTTCCGAACAATCCGAACATCCGAACATCCAAGCTTTGGTTTCGAACTCTAATACCATGTACGATGATTGTCAATTTTTTTTTTCCAGTTTGGACTGAACGCGATTGTATAATAATACGAGGTTAGACTTTGTAACAATTATCCTAACGAAAGATTGGAAATAAAATTCATTATATTCTCATTTTTACAACAACTTCAAAGTATCTAAAATTTCAAAATATGCAAATACACAGTCTTGTTTTATTACGACTTTCTAAATTTCAAACAAATCCAAAACCGCGAAGTAGAGATTTTTCTCCCATCGCTAATAATTGCAACAACGTCACTAACTTCAACATGATAAAGTAATCGATCCGAAATACGATTCGAGGGTTAAACGATAAATCATCACGGGGATGATAAAAAGATAGAAAAAAAAAAAAAAAAACAAAAAACGTATATCAAAATTGCGCTGCATTCTCACGGTATATATTATATACATATCCACATATAGTACCGATAAAGTCACTGCATGGCCGCGTATATTTCGCAATATCGCGAACGAGTTCCCACGAAGGTCGGGGTCTCTCGCGGTGAAATAAAATATAATCGCGTTATGCATATACATATGTGTGTATATATATATATATATATATATGTTGCGCATATATACACACACGTGTACTAAACGCAGATGCGCGACGAAAGCTGCCGCGGCCTTCCTTCCCTATAATCGGACATCCAGGCAGGTTGTTGTATAGCCGTTCTCCCGCGGGGAAACGGGAATCCAAAGGACCGGTTCTTGGCGCCCCGGGCTAGCCGAAGAGGAGGATGAGGATGAGAAGGAGGAGAAGGAGGAGGAGGAGGAGGAGGAGGAGGAGGAGGAGGAGGACCACATCCTCGAGGACCGGCGAATGGAATGGACAGAGTTCGTAGACCTATCTAATCGCTCTCTATGTCGCATATGCGTGTGGTGTACTCGTATAATACATGTATTAACACACCTACGTAGTAGGATTGTACACACGTGTTACGAAGGTATGCTGATCGTCGTGTACTCTGTGCGATTTCGAAAACGGCATGTGTATTGATAATAAAACGACATATGAATACGAATGTACGTAAGTTGAATTATATTATATTATACGCAACGCGACGTTTTGTGACATGTGAATATAAAAAGGATAAGAATAAGAAGAAGAAGTGGAAGAAGGAGGAGAAATGGCGTTGAAGAGAATTCCGAGCAACGGTCAATTACGTGTTCTTATATTTTATCATTATTTTCATCGGATTCTTCTCTGCGTCAATTTGTACCGTTTTGTTCTCTTATTTCATTCTCTTTCACTTAATGCTTTTTCGAACCTCGAGAAAATTGGTTGACTTTATTATACGATGTATAAAAGATGGCAGAAAATTAAGACACCACGTTCAAATATCACCACCGATCGATGAACAATCACGTTGTGATATATTTTTAGTTTTATTGAAGCAAAAAATCGAACTTGTTTATTCGATAATTTATCAATTTGATAAATCTTGTGTCTAATCAATATTGCAAAATTATTACGACACCTACCAGGAAACTGAAATGCGTGAAGATTTATTATCATACCAGTCGGTCTTATTCAAATTATACTCGCATGGGGAAAAAATTTTCTAATTATCGAAGAAGACTAAAAATTTCATCATTTCCCATGTATACATAATATAAGTTATAGCTTATAGCTCGGTATATAATATAACAAAAAATACACACTGTCACGGATACTTGGATATGGCGAAATAGATATTTCGTTATCATTATCAAATCTTAATCGATCCAAATAACGATCGATAAAAATTAGTTAATAATCAACAAATCATATTTTACTAAACTAAAATTTGATAATAATAATAACGAAACATTTATTTCCCTATATCCGAATATATGTTTGTTGGCAGTAAATAAACGCTTCTCTAATATAATTATTATTGCTCTCTTATATATATATACCTAATATGTATACGTAAGCTACACGGAGGCGAGGAAGAGAGGGATTTTTACGAATAGGCAGCCATGTCTGCTAAGTGAGAATAAACGAGGGAATGAATGAATAAACGGGGCGAATTAAAGACGCCGTATAATAGCGTATAATACATAGGTATGTATGTGACGTATAAACCGTCCAATTGCAGGATTTAAAACGTCGGGAAGTGAGGGGTGTGTGTACGCGTCTTATTAAAATATATACCCTACGTGCACGCACGATGCTGCCTCTTCTTCTTCCTCTTTGTACTCTGCAGTAGTAATTCAACGATCGCGTCTAGCGTCTTGATAATTAAATAATTATATTAATATATGCTCAGGAATATACATTATCCATGGTGTCTACGGGGGCATAAGTGGGGCCCTTTCTCAATAATCCGTAAAGTAGACAAGCTAGTAATGAAAATGAGTTATAATTAATTATCAGACCTAACAAGTAGCTGGAATCGAAAACTTCTCATGAATTGTCTTGCCAAATGCCAAAAACGAGTAATCCCAATTACACCGACTCATTAGCTTAGCGTTTTATCGAAAACAAATTTATGTAACAGCTAAACTTTTATAATATTATGTACAACGGGTGCTTTGTAACATTTACACTGCGAAAATCTTTGAAAAAATAAAAAATTATTCCATTTCCATGGACGAACGGAGTTGAAATTTTCAGGTTATCACATCACATCTCTGTATTCACCGGCAGCGTATCTACATTTATTGTTTTACTATACTCCGCATAAAAATGACTGGATCACGGCTCTTTTTACGAAACTTTTGTTTTCTCAGTTGGCAGACTGCGGCTCGGTGTTATCACAGTAGGTTTTTACGATACCTAATCACATGAACATGTAATATACATACGTGTCACGTATTATTGCTCTAAATATCTTTCTACTTTCATTTTTATTTATTTTTTCTCTCTTTCTGTTTTTTTTTTTTTTTTCAATGTTAGGTATAAGGTCAGTCCTCGATGTATGCGTCACATATATATATATATATATATAGACGTATACATTTATTATACATAGGTATATTCATATGTGTACATATTTATATACGCGTACATCAGGTAGACGTATTATTACGCCGGTTTTACTGCACCGCATATTCTTTACTGCCCCTTACTTTACGGATCGATACGATCCATCCTCGTATAACGTACAGGGTTTTTCTTCGGAGTAAAAGAGGGTTTTTATATGTAAAACATAAATCTCGTAGAAATAAAAAGAATAATTGAAAACTAAATTATGCCAAGCATTTAAACTGCTACGATATTGCATATCTTTATACCTATGTATATATACGTACAATATAATGATAATATTTCCGCGGTGCAATGACACATTTTGTTTTTTTATAATTTGTTTGCATATGGCAGGATGAAGATGAGTAACGATACTATTACGTATACGAAGAGGAAGAAAATATGTAAAATAAAAAAACACGGAATAAAAGATGGGCGGGTTTTGCGTTTTGTTTTTTTTTTTTGTAAAAAAAAAAAAAAATTACGGTGCCACGCAGCAAGTTTTTAAGATAGACTCGTGGTTGCCATATCTTTAAGAGAATCGCGGGCACACGGGTTTGGTGTCATGGGAGTATCGACTGGAAATGAATATTGATTCCACCACAACCGTATATGGTTATGGAAAAAAAGTCGTCTTATGGCGAAGGTATTTTTTGTATTATTTATTACTTTTCTTTTTACTTTAAATTCTTTATCCAATTTCGAAATACTCTCTTATTTCACATAATTCTAGATAATACATGAGTATATCTGAATAAACAAGAAAAACGATGCGAAAAAAGATGCAGTCTCTTCAAAATCATCGTAAATTTCAGACCAGTAGGTCTGAAATACATCGTTAATTACTTTCTTTCTCATTTTCGATACGACACCTCTTTTTCGTCCGCAGGCCTCGTGAAAGAACAATCTTACATGTATGTGTGATATAATATATATTTACAGTGCATATGTAACGTTGTAGAAAATTTGAATCGAGCCTTCTATGTGTTGAAGAGTCGGGTTTTTTTTATTCGAGATTCCGAGGTAGTTCCCACAGATTTCTTTTACATATATATATATGTGTGTGTGTGTGAATCTGTGATACGTATGCATACATAAATAGATGAACAAGAAAAGTGTCGCTTTTGTTAAGCCTATGTCATGACCGTTGTATCTGAATACATATTCCATACATGTGTATACATATACATGTAAGTAATTATCGTACGGCAGGAACAAGTTTTTTTAACGAAGGACTGAAGTGCGTCGTAATCTGAATATGTGTATGAATTCCGCCGCAAAGGGTTAAAATTCGTCTCTTACCCCGTTGGCATATTATCATTTCTATCGTGAGTTTCTTCGGTAATTTCTGTTGTGGAAATTGAATAAAGATATTTCAATTGCTTACGTGTTATATATTTGTGGAAAAAATAATTGTATTAAGAAAAAAAATGTCGCTCAATTTTTTACACAACACATAAACGGAAAACGGTGGCGGATTTAAATTTTAATAAAATTAGAAAGAGAAACAAATAATTATCTAAAGATGCCTGTCGGGATGCGTGTGCCCTGTAATATTTTGTATATTGTTGTAAGGATTGAAATATGTACCTAATCGCAAATAAAGAACTCCTGCTGAGGAGACGCAAAACTTCACAGAAAAAAAAAAAAATAATATAAAAGTACAATAAATTAGAGAATATAATTAATTACATGTGAACGGAGATTCTGAACTTTGGACGTGTGTATTCGAATGCATATAAAATGTTTTTTTATGATAATTAAAAATTACTCACTGCGGAAATTGTGATATGGGTGGGGAAAAAAGAAGTACTTTTGCGATATTGAACTGTCACGGGCAATTGTCTTTGATAAAGTGCATAATTTGCACATTAGAAATTTTACAGCACCGCGGTGCGTCTGATGTTTGAACTCTGTTAAAATTTACAAATCATGAAAAATAATATTTCACGCTATTCAGATTTGCTTCCGCGTTGCTCAGAAATTTTTGTAACAATATACACACATGTTAGCGTTACCAACACAATTGTGACAACACATCGCAGCTACAGATTCTATAGGATCAGAGGTATGTGGGGCATCGATTGTTAATACAAGATTGTCTTGGCTTGTAATTGGGGTCAACGGTGCTCAAAATCGATGACGGAGAGAGGGAGGGAGAGAGAGAGAGAGAAAGAGAGAGAGAGAGAGGGAGGGGGGATGAGGAGGAGGGGCTTGTGGCCCATAAGATGAGATTTCAACGTCTGGTGCACCGCATAAATCTCTAACCTAATGCAATGCTATCGGCGAATGCACGCGTATGCAATAATGCACATGCATGCCGAGTATTATAGTATACATTTTATGGAGGTATGTATATTTGGAAATGATGCCGAGTACAGTGAGTAAACGACCGTGTAATTCTAACATTCTGTGGCTGAAGAAGATAATCGCACATGTGTGACTTACACCTTTTTTTTATACACATTAGGGTGGTCCATATTTTGATATTTTTCGAAATTTATCTCAACCTTAAACCCTCTCGCAAGGTTTGTCAAGTTTGACGTTTAAAGGGTACACATTTTCACTCAATTTTTGGTGTACATGTATTTGATCGTGGGATCAACTGTTTTCAAAAGATCTGTAAATCTAAGTAATCGATCAGCGTTGATGCTACTTTTTCATAAAAGTTTCAGCATCGTCAACGGAGGATTTTATGTCAATTGTCCGGTGATATCAAACTCACGAAAAAGTCAAATTCTAATCGGGTTCGGCTGACATAAAATGATCCGTAGACGATGCCGATATTTTTATTATTTGTTGGAGACGATGCTCACTGATTTCCCACAGTGACAGATTTTTTTGCAACCAACCAATTGGTCGTGAGACGAAATGTATACTAAAACTCTAGTAAAAACTTGGGTATTTTTAATGGAAAACTTCGCAACTCTTGCGCGAGGGTTTAAGGTTGAGAGAAAGAGACAGAGATCTCTGCTCTGAGGGAGATTTTTATTTATTCATTTGAAACCAATCTGAGGAGCAGCTGAGTCAAAATTCGAAAACGTCCGAGAGAAAAACCATCCTAATACAATGTATAGGAGCACAAAGAAGCTTCTATGTATCGTGCCATGTCAATACATTATATACGTGACGAAGAAGGATGTACATATATATTAAATATATATATATATACCCCTTGAGGCTCACATCCCATATGTATCCAGATGCCAGACCCGCATCCTTATTCACGTAACTCACTGTCAGCAGATGCGTGCGTGTCAGGATTCAATAGCGTGATAATAATCTTCGATGCCACCCACGAATCACACACACCAACTAAATTATGTACACGCTTATCGTCAGACGCGTGCAGCACGCGGCTCAAGGATTTCAGTTACATTGTAAACTGCGATTTCCTTCAACTTTCTCAATGTTTCATCAACGCAACTTTCGATATTTCCCATCGATTCGGCGTGCAGTTGTAAAATGAAACCGTCAAAAAAGTTACAATTCAAACTCCCTGCAATTGACGAATAGATGTATGTATTCAAGTAGAATTGCCATTTCCGTGCGATTATAAAACTAGAGCCGCACTTTACCGTCGCCTCGATCACTCCGGACTTACATCGCACGTTACGTATATACGGTCATTTCTGTAATTGCCGCTGTAAATCTGTCTGCATAGATCTGTTTGCCCGAATTACGGCTGTACACGACTTAAAGTGTGTATACACACACACACACACACACACACATCATATACATATATACACATCATATATGCAAACTAACCATGCTATTTACTGCACCGTGTACGTACAATGTACATGCACCGTATTTACAATCCTATATTATAGTTACGTGCTGGAATCTTCGCTTAAATCGGACTGCGGTAAAATTGGTAAAATTGGTTCTTGTTAACCGAGTGAGGATGATGCGGGACAATTAGCGTGATTGAAAACAATTTCCGATAGGATGCAATGCAATAATCGTGCAGCAACGTAGACGGGAAAATTTTCACGGTGAAAATTGCAGGCGGCTCGTCGCGTGAATTCGACGCTTAAATTACAACAATAATAATAATGATAATTACTAAGAATAATAATTTTGCAGTGTTGGCGGATGATCGTGGTAGGTATGATTTCTTTTTTATTGTTATTACTGTTGGGACTGAAATTCAAAAATGATTAGATTACAGGCACCGCATCTCACGAGTACTCTACACGTACCTACTTACAGGTATTCATGGCAATGGCGTTATAAATCACTTTCGACACGCGATATCGGGGATCGCGGATTGATTTCATTCCCGTATTAAGTGTAAAAGGGGAGTAAGAGGTAATTTTTCACACGATGCCATTAGGATTATGATGATGAGTCAGGGGGTGAAATAAGAATAAATGGATCGCATAAGGTATACCAATATCACTCTCGCCGGGTCGTTAATTCTCATTCGATAGCAGAAAGAAGATATCGAGATATCAGGGCAGCACATATTGTTTACCGTATGAGCTGCTTTGCTCGCCAAAATATACGGAACAGACGTATCAGGTTGCGTTATAAATCATTTCTTAAAGATCTAAATCAATGTTAAGATTTATTTCACGATTTATTATACATTGTTATTCACTACTATTGTTATCGTTTCTAATTTAACTAGGTATATATATTTTATTACTATTGTGTGATCTTTGGGGTGATGTTGAAATTTCGAATTTGAAAGTTCCGAAAACTCCAGATGCCGAATTTTTTGATAGCGAAACTTAACGGAAAGAAATGAAACTTTGACGAAACATCAAAGTTTCGAATGGTCCGAAACCCGACTGTCAAAGTTATTTCGTAAAAGTTTCATTTCCTTACATCAAGTTTCGTCACTAAATAATTCGGAATTAGGCGCTTTCGGAACTTTTCAAATCCGGAAAATCAACCACACTCCTCGTTTTTAAACTCTACAAAAGTGCAGTCTCGCGGTGTAAAAACTTTTTCCATAAAAAATCACGATCGCAATGGTGAAAATTTATAATAACGACGATAACTTTTCGCTGTAGACAAAGTATTCGATCAGTTCTGCAGTGATTTCTCAAGTAGGTACAACGTACGTCCATACATATAGTATTCTATGTACACAATATTCCGCATGCAGCAGCGGCGGGCAGAGGTAAATAATTTATCAGCATCAGCTGCCGTCGTAAAGCAGTTCTAATCAAGATGCAACAAGCTTTTGCGGCTTTCAGCGCTGATCGCGAAAACTTTCCACTTCATCTGCGTAAATTTCGAATAAATGAATGGAAACGTAAGCAGTCTGCAAGTCTGCACGCTTTGGTTTCCGCGTTTTGCTCTTCTTATCTACGTAATACGCTGATGAATATGTAGCATACGAAAGGCAAGTGGAAAGTTGTCGCGCTTAGTTTTACAAGTACACGTATCAAATAAATAAATAAATAAATGACGCCGTGATTTGAATACAAAAATTAGAGTTTGCAAACGCAGCGGTTACCCTTAAAAAAAAATTAAGAGTGATCAAGCATGATCGATCGAAACTTAATTGAGACCCGTGCAGCAGCTTCCGGGCAGTTTAACATTCGTCAATGATTAATTATCCCTCTGCGGTCATTTACTTTTTGTTCTCTAGCTTCTTAATTACCTTTCTTTTCGTTCATTTTTTCAAAAGAAATTTTATAGTAAGGTTATGTTCGGTGAGGTTTTTTTTATTTCTCTTTTGCTAAACCGTGATTTTTCTTCTTGATGAGATTTTCTTCGAAATATTTGGCGGTAATACGCAGAGTGTCTGATTTCGAGCTGACGGATAATCCAATGAAGGAAGAAAAGCAATTCTACACGGCGACGTACGGAGCATTTTATTGTCGGTACCTTTGCTGCGAGCTGTATTAATACGTCGTATACGTCGAACACGTCGCACGAAACGTTGAAGAGAAATTCAGTCCCGCGATACGAACAGATATCGATTCTAACCCCAAGGTGAACCAAGGCTAAATATACCTACCTATACCAGGAGGACCAAGACGACGACGAACAAAGCCAGATTTGTCATGACCTACCCTTCTTAAGGCTTGAAAGTAAGACACCCGGGGATGACTAGGTGTGTGTTATAAAAGTGAGGAAACACGGAGCGAAAAGAAGAGGAACGCGATTAGATAAGATACGAGCAACTTGAGATATGTAATAGAAAGGCAAGAAATCGTTATTTCTCATCTATTCTTATTATTATTATTATATTATATATTAGATGTATTATTGTTACATGAGCTTAACGTAACAATTGACGTTGCCGAACGAATCACTGTTTTACAATTACGGAGTGATTTTCAGGGAATTGAGTTTTGAAAATATTAATATGTTTAGCTTTATAATGCAAAATTGCAAATAAAGGTATTTCTTATCGCTGCGATACTTTACTGTTTTTAAACTAAAAAAATTTCATACTATGTAGGAAAAAAATTTGCAGATTTCAAACATTTCAGCGTACTGCTAGTTATATTACTACAATAATAAGATCGAAGGAACGCGATTGCATGCAGTAATCCGATAAATCAAAGCTTGTATTTAAACGATGATCAGCAAGTTCGATCGAAACTTTCAAAAGCAGAAAATCTCTGACTTTTCCTTCCCTTCTCTTCTTCGATTATTATTTAATTTATAAAAATTAATGAAAGCCGAATGAAACTGTAATAGTGAAAACAGTGACAATATCCCGTTACAACAACACCTGTAAACTGAAATTCTACAATACGTATCAGATACTGTGAACGTATTCGGACGCGGAATGAGATACAAATTGAAAAATCCCCGCCCAAGGCAAACATCGTTCGACATTATAAATATATCGTTACGTCGTTGCTGATGAAGTTTTGTCGTCGTTATTACGCAAGTTACAAACAGCAGACCCGAACGATTCGCGTTACGTAATTCTTGCAATATAAATAGTGCAACCCGTTAATTCGTCGTCAGCTCGAATTGTCGCACCTGCATAAAATTCAAAACGCATATCGCTGTCGATCAATTCGCAGGATCGTTTAACTTTCAGCACACGTTTGGCTCTCTCTTTTCGCAAGGCCCGCGCGGGCCCAAAAATTAATTTCGGGAAAATTGAATTAACTCTCGGCACGTGCGAAATTCCGAACACCGCAGCTGAGGAATGTAAGTTGTGTATTGCCTTCGGGGAAGGCCGACACTTTCGCCATGCATGATGCGGGTGTCGGCTCGAAATTCCCGTCCGAAATTCCAGGACTTTCATCCGTGAGGACACCAAGCAGCGCAATTAAAACCAACTCGCTATTTCTCATTTTGTTTAAAATTTTTCCTATCAATTTCCCCAACTCAGAAACAGTATCCTCAATTTTTTTCAGATTTTTTATTCGACTGCTTAATTATTTATAAATATTTAAAGTAATTTTGAAAGGGTGCCTTCTCAATATTCTCAAAAAAATCTAAGAAACTTAATTTTTTTATTCCAAAACATTTCAAGATCAGGCGCGTGGTGGCACGATTTTTTTTCCATTTTTTTCCCAGAACTTTCGATTTATTGGTTAGCTAAAACATGGTTTGACCGGTCTGGGAAATTCCTGAAAAATTTTCGAAACTACTGCTTTTTAATCAGAATATTTCTAAGTCTGATTTTTGACTGTTTTCTTCGCACATTCAACTTTTTGTTTATCAACTTCATAATGAAACCGGTCTAGAAAGGTTTTAAGTAAAAAATAGAAGTTCTGCGAATTTTTAGAGATATTTCAGACCGTTTCCCGCTTTCAGACTCACCAGACACCATTCGACCACCAAAATTTCTAGCTAAGACATCCTGTAACTTCCGGTATTCAATTGAACAAAGAGTTGTAACGGTCAGAAATGCAGCGGCTGCACAGACGCTAAATATTTCTCCGCGAGTTACATCCCGAAGTTATATGCCCGAGATGAATTCCTAACGGTTTTCGCAGTAACCTTTGACCTTTGGTTTTGCTTCACATTTTTATCCTATAACTTGTCTCAACCCAGATTTCTCCTAATTTATTTTTATTAATTAAATAAAGCTTCGACAGTTATAAGTGTAAAAAAAAAAAAAAGAAAGAAAGAAAGAAAGAAAAGAAAGCTTCTGCAGGTAGATGAGTAAATTCATGCAACACGTAATTTCACACATGCAGGTGAATTATACACGGGATTAAAACATTTGCATGACGGAGAGCTGCACGCTGCTGGTGATCCTCGTCGGGTGAAAGGAACAATTGAAACGAACTTCGCCTCGGACAAACTTCACGGCTTTGCTATTCGAACAGGAATCGTAACTTCCGGTGGAGTTTTATAGACGGCGTACATACACGACGTCTTGGATGCAGCGAATACTTTTCCATACATATATATATATATATATATATATATATATATATATATATATATATATATATATATATATATATATATGTACATATTTGTTGTTCTTTTTGTTTTTTTAACGAAATAATACGACTCAGGATGAGAAATGAATTCATTTATGGTGAGAAAATATGACTGACTAATATATGTATGTACAAATTGTAGATGAAACGGAATTTTTTGCGACTCATTATAGAATGAACAAGTTATTAATGCAGATATTCGATTATCACCTCGTACAATCGGCGGATAATATTGCACGTCCGTCGAATATTTATTTAGACATCGTCAGCGATGAGTCAGTGGTAATTACCTCATCGCGGCTGATAAGCAATGCGTCCATGTATATATTTACAACTAGGGTACCGATAAATATTTATTCAAAAATTACAAGATACGTTCACGTAATATAGAATTGAAAAAATAAAATATGGAAAAAAACATGGGGAAAGTAGAAACTGCATTTCTTGGCTACAAACTCGGCCTATATATTATCTCTATGTAGTGAATAATAAAAATAGAATCAGAAAAATTTGCGGTGAATTTATACCGTTTGCGCAATTTCTTTTATTCAATTTACTTAATAATAAGAATTTTATAAAAAATATGTTGTTAATTAGTGGCGTATGTTTTCATTTTTCTATTTTTTTTTACGAAATGTATAGAACAGGATAAAATAATAAAGTAAATAACGTTTTTAAAATAACAGTTACAATCCCGTCGAATTATCGTCGTGACGACCTTTCACCCAAAATTTATTGAATTTTGCAAAGGGAATCTGGCTGTTTGTTCGCCGGTCGATGTACAGGTTCGCAAGGGTAAAAATCAATTCGATTTCTCGCGGTGAGTATACAGCGTACGTAAACATCGTGCGACGTTGCCTGGAGGAAGAGAAACAGCGAAAATAACACTGGGAAAACTAGGACAAAAAAGTTAATCGAAACAGTATTGGATGAGCTCGAAATTCAGGGCTGCGTGAATCAATTAAAAACGTCGGGAAAAAAAAGTGTGTTTTTCATTAGTACGAGTCACGTGATATAATATATATAATATATTACGAATATATGCTCAACGAGTATTCAATTGAGAAATTACACCGGCACCTTCAGATCGATTCATTACATGAATTTATGTACTTGAAAAATACATGAAATGGGGCGGAGTTGAAATTCCGATTTTGAAAGTTGTTTCATAAAAATTTGATTCCTTTACTTCAAGTTTCGCCACAAAATGATTCGCAATTAGGCACTTTCGGAACTTTTCAAATTCCGAACATCAACCGTACCCCCATAAAATACATTGAAGAAAGTTAATGCACAATAAGAGTTTTGTTTTATCTAACGAAACTGTTTTTGCCAATCACTAAGGTGTAAGGTAGACAAATAACATATATATATATATATATATATATATGTGTGTATATATAAAATTCCTGACACCGCGTGGGAGTATAATTAAAATGTCCAGCCATTTATCATTCTCGGAATTGCCTTGATCACTTCCGCTCTGCAGCGCGAGAGCTTGCTTGCTGTTCGTGAGTTAAGTCTGCCCCGAAATGCGGTAGGGTGAAGGAGATGCTTAAGAAGATAGTGGTAGGGTGACGTGACGTGACGTAGAAGAGGATGCAGACGACGACGCGAGGGACGATGTTGGGGGGGGAAGGCTCGAGGGAAAGATGTGCCACCACCAACATCGATTAATAATATCGAGACGAAGAGCCGCGGAGGGAAACGAGGAAGAGCTGAAGAGAAGCGCAACGGATGCAGTATACGCATATATATGTGGCATTCCACGTCGATTCTACTACGGTCTGATCCTCACTTTCTTGGATCGGTGCGAGATTTTTTATATTGTTATTCCAGCTTTAAAAATCGATACAATTGTTTTTTTCCCATCCTTTTCGTACCTCTACGGCGCCCCCAGAGCTCCTTAAATGATAATATTTTGACAGTTATTGCTCGGATTGGACCATCGTTAAAAAATTATTTAAAAAATTATGCAAATTTTCTGGCCAAAACCAAAAATATTCCTATCAAAATAGAAGTAGGCAGGCAAAACGGTACTTTTCTTTCAATCAATTTTCTCAGTGATTTCGATTTTTCTTTAAATTTCAAAGATTCTATGTAACTTCCCAGACACAACAACGATTGCCTGTGCATTTCGATTGTGGTTGGAATATTTGTGATTTTGTACACAGAACTTATCTAATTTGTTTTTTCATTATTTTCAAAAATGTCGCAATCACTGTCAAAATATCATCGGTCAAGTAGCTCTGAAGGCACTTCGGGGGTGCGGAGGGGGGGGGGGGGGGTAAAGAATGAAAAAAGCTGGAACGATTTTGAGAGTTTGAACAACAATATAAAAAATCGTGGACCAAGCCCAAGAGGGTGAGTGTCAAATTGACGTGGAATGCCCCAAATATACAATATAT
This sequence comes from Neodiprion pinetum, assembly GCF_021155775.2. Lineage (NCBI taxonomy): Eukaryota > Metazoa > Arthropoda > Insecta > Hymenoptera > Diprionidae > Neodiprion > Neodiprion pinetum. The sequence continues at coordinate 4,837,367 of NC_060237.1, read as the reverse complement.
ACGCTTGTAGTATAGGAGGGCCGATGGCGGGGACAACCTCGTTAAATTTTCACCCTCTGTCGAAAGCCACAGCTTGCACCCTCGAGGGAATATTCATCTCTCGCTTCCAGCAACACTTGGGTAAGTGAATATAGAGTATGTATGGGAAGTCTGGACCGGCGGCGTGCATTTTCGAACCTCGGGTCGTTATCGTACATATTATAAAGAAGAGAAAACACCTGTAAGTGTGTAAAGAAGAGAAAGGCGAAAGGAGAAATGAAAAGGGAGCGATGAAAAAGTGTTGAAAAAGGACTCCTCGAAAATAGGAAGTGATGCGCCTCGAGCTCAATTCAACTCATACATATAATACATATGCAATACAATAATGTGTATAAATATATGTGTACGTATATGTGACGTCTAGACAGACAAGTTATTATTATGTTGCATTATGTATGTCTTTATCTGCTGCAGCGACGAAGCGCGATTTATAATAATCAGACTGCAAATCGTAAGATAATTTTAAAACGACATCTGCATTAATATAAGGTACAAATTTTTGAGTATACCTGGATGTTTATGGTTATTTTTGAGGATTTTTACTGTTTAATTAAATACACGTATAGAGATGATAATCGTAAATTTTTCACCGGTGCAGTTTACAGAATATTTACAATTATTATTCTAATTAAACTTTATTCTTAACCTCCGTATAACGCATGCATATGTTAATGTGAAAATTGAAACGTGGATTATATGCATGATTTATAATAACACTGGACATTATTCGTGAATCATTATAATTACACGTGTAATTACCGTGTATGTACTCATATATCTGAGAGAGTGATAATCAATAGTTAGGCTGACACGATTATCGATTTATCATCATCTCGCTGTTGAAATTAACAATTTTCACCGTAAAGAGAGAATCTCTCTGTACAAAACATAAGGTTTATCATCGATTATAACAAAAATTAATCGGAAGCAAGGACAGTAATGATCGGAGAAAATTGAAGGAAAAAAAAAAACAAAAAACCGCAACAGCTTTCAACATTACGTAGAGGTTTTTTTTTCCAAATACAGATATATTTCTTCCATTCCACTTCGGCTAAAAACGATCTTCTTTCTCTTACTTTAAAACAAATCTCACGAATTTTCTCACGCGATAAATCCCGGCAGAATTTCGCGAGATCGCTGAGAGCGAGTAAAAATTGAATCGACTTATTCGATTAGGCTGATGAATAATGGAGTTTTATGCTAACGAAGAAACGCGTTTTGTACATAGCCTCGTCGAATATAAATTACGCTCTCGGATGTAAGAGGCGGGAGGGACACCCTTGTTCTCGGGTCTCTTCCCTCATTCGTCACGAGGATCAAAATTCGAACGGTTTGTCTCTCCCGCGAACATTTCGCCCCTTTAATGAAAATCAAACCCCGTCCTATCTCTTTTGTCGAAGAGGCCCGCGCGTAATCGCGTACAATATAAGGGATGAAATTATTGGCGGTTAAAACGGACGCGAGGCGTCTCATCGCGACGTCGTATTTATAATCTCGCAATACAGTCCATTCACGATTATCTTCATCGTCCTTCTCATAATGCAATTAACTCGTTGCATGTAAGTAGTGTGATAATGCATTGCGAATAAGATGCATCTCGGAACAAGGTAAACGCGTCTTAACTAACTGCATCTTCTTGTTCTCCTTTCACGCAAACACAAACACATGCGTACGTTATAGGTATAGTATAACGCCGAGGGGAGTGAAAAAATAATACGCGTTCATGCATAACGCATTCATCGATCGATGACGATGATGCTGAATGATATACGCGACTGGTGCGATAAGGCTACGATAAAATTATTCCAAGTGTGTATGTTTTTTTTTACAACTTTTTCTTTCCTCAATTGTCTATAAGTGAAACACGGCATATAAATTGTATTTATAAGCTTAAAAATATTTAATTCGGGTATCGGAAGCTCGTTGATTCGTTTGCTTCTTAAATCATACAGTGCCGGTTGAAAATTCACGATGGATGAACAGGGTGCCTAAGCCTCGCAAAGATGATTTGAGATAACCGATTGAATCGACGTTACATAGCAAATGTTTATCATAAATCGATCGCGAATATAGTACAATGGTATCGAATGAAACGTGAAATTGAAATTAGAACCTGACCTAATATCTCGGGTTCAAGTTTTCGAAACTAAGTTGGCAAAATTGATTGTATAATTTGCGAGAAAAAAGGGAGCTCTTGTAACAAAAGCAATTATAATTTTACGCGTTTTAGTAAGTGTGTAACAAATTTTCTTATTACAGATCTCAAGGCGTCGTCGTTGCAGGAAAGACGATGACGATGAGATCATCTCTCTATAAACTATATGATCGTTCAATACTGTTACAGGTATATAATGTATATAGATATATATAATAACTCATGATCGAGACGAGAATTCCTACACGTTACAGCTGTATAAAGGTTACGGGACAATACGTGTAATGTAACATTCTCTGTGCCGCGTGGCTAAGAAATCGAATTAAACAATCTGCAGGAGGTGGTATAAATTTGTAGGATATATGCAGGTACTCGGCAGGGAAAAATTTCTTCTTCGCAAGAGATTTGAAAGATTCTGGAGGTAGTATAAATTGCACATAGCGAGCGTTTAAGTTTACTGATCGACTATCTGCAGAACGATAAGACAGAATGACGGTAAATTAGACTACGCTGCGAGAACAGAATCATCCTTTCAATTTTTCACGTTATAAATTGTATCCTCTCCGCATGAAATCCGTATTGAAAACTCAATCGCGATCGTCGCTTTAGCTCAATGCACAGAAAAAGTAGGTAGGTAGAGGCTTCGGATTTGACGCAACTAATACGATACAATTTCAATTAACCTAGTTCCGAAAGAAGTACGTACCGGGACATTTTTTCAACAACCGATTCTAGTTCGACTCTGTTCGGTCTTCTATTGCAATACATATCGGGAGACTGAAAAACGATTCTGTACCTGCGCCCCCCATTATGCATATATATTATCAATTTATACAGAAAACTTTGCCTCGCAAAGTGGGGAAAAAGGGGGGCACCGAGAATAGTTTCGTATTCCATCGGCACGTTAGACTTTTAAAAAAAACTCATACTTATACAGGAAAAGAGAGATAACAGCATGCAGAAGCAACAGTCATCAGACTTGAAAGCAACGCTGATGGTTTTCTCTCACGCGCGTACAGACTTCGCATTCAATGATTCAATGATTCACCTATTTCTCTCATTTTTATTCATGTTATTGTTCTTGTTCGCCGCGCCTCGTCTTAGTCCTCAACCAAAGAATTTAAGTAGCTCGTTGGCCGTCACCGGCCGCAGGCTAATCGTGCAGAAAAGTTTCATCAAGGAGAGCCATTACTCAAATTTGTTCTATATCCGCATTTCTTAATGCCTCGAATAAAATTTTTATTACTGTACAGACATTAGAATTACATTTAGCGATACATTAGTGATCAACAATTATTATTAATGTGCAACCGGAACCTGCCTAATTCCGATAGAATTTTTCAGATTTCATTGCTACATGTATTATATGATACATACGAAATGCAATTGAACGGGACAAAATGTATCTCATCGTTATAATTTGTTCCATGTTTTCAAAAGAAAAAATATCTGTATACCGTGCAATATATTTTCTACGGTGTATCCTTTTTTCTCCATACGGTACATCGATGTAAGTGAATCCGAAAAAACTAGGTAGAATCGACCGTTGGACACGCCACGGTGAGAAATAATCATTCGTTAGTAACTTTATACACTCCTTATCTCTACCTAATCTAAATTATCGTATCATACTACGAGATAAAATCGTTGCGCAGTTTCAGACGATAAGTTTAAAATACACAATTTAATATTGCGAGCAGCGTTCGAGGTGCGGTTGAAAATTTTAACCACAAAGTTGATTCTGCGATTCTTCGTTAATTCATTCATTCATTCGTCACGAACAATTATATTATAGTCGTTGAATTTTGACACGAGATAAAAGGTCGCTTCTTCAAATATGGAAGAGATGATGAGTCTGAAGTTAGTAAAGTCAAAGTAACGAATCATTGGGAGGGGAGGGGGGGAGGGTTATTATTTTGGAAGTTTACAGTGAACTTCGAAGTAGCTATGTTTTTAAAATAAAAAATACACGTTGCCTTATTATGATTTACTGAATTTCAGACGTTCCTAAAACGGTGAAATAACGATTTTTCCGAAATATTAATCATTGCAATAACGTTGCTAACTTCGGCCTAATAGGAGACGAGAGTTCGGTGGATTCTCTTCTATTGTCAAAGAAGAAATAGGTTGGTGGGTATACAGAAAATGCCCTGGAGAAATGCCAGCAAACAATTACGTGTCCGATAGCGAATGCCATACCCATACAGCAGCAACATGCTTCGGAAACGGGCGTCTCGCTTTTGCTCGAGGGTTTGGCCCAACAAGTTCACTGACTCGTACGTATAACAAATATCTTAATAATACGAGATACCGTCGGTGATTGCCTGTTCTGAAACGCTGTACGTATAATGTAACGTAGTTCTACTCTACTATCTGAAATCTCATTCAGAGAGCCGGTCGAGCGTTTCTCCATCTTTTTATTAGGTATATAATGTATTTCATTTTGTCTCTCTCGCGTCTTACTCGCAGTGAATGAACACGCAGGCATAATAAGACGGTATATATACAAATACATTCGTGGCAATCGTTGCCAGAAGGAGACGCGACGATCGAATTCATCGTGATAACATTGTTCATCCTGTAACGATCAATGTTTACTCACGGTTACGGTTTTAGCTAATGGTATGATATAATTATAAACAAACATCGCTGCCCGTTCTTTTAGATAAAAACCAACAACGAGTCGATATTTTTCAAGGGTATAATAACGCGAGCCGGATGTTTGGGAGCAAGGGATTAACTTCCGTATCATCGTTCTTTCACTTCTCGCATTTTTCCACTCACACAACGGGAATTCTCGTTCGTTCCTCCCTCCCCGCTTTGTACGGAAAATCACGTTTCCGCATTCCCGAAGACGATCAGGCTCGTCGAATCTGAACGGATTAATCGAGAAGGACGAAACTTTTCCCGTGGTGTCGAGAAACTACCTGTTACCTGGTCCACAGACTCGTCTACCGGGCGTAAAAATCACCGACCAAAATAGGCAGCCGTTGATCTCGGGATCGGGACAATCGATGAGTCTCGATGCGATCGAATAACGCAGGTGAAAATCGCGATTGAAAGTCCGATTCAACGGACGAATTCCGCAGCATCGTCGGAAACGATTCGCGGGACGATCATCCGGTCTACGTTGTTAATCATGATCTAAATAAGTAGGAGCGTGGAGGAAAAATGATTGGAACAGAGGGCGAAACTTTACTTTGGCAAATACGCGGGTACGCAGCTAAGAACTATTAAGATGATCGGGTGCGAAGTGTTTTTCACTTTCACACGACGAGGATGAAAAATTTCAATCGGTGACAACGAGCGTTTTGAGGGGGGGGGGGGGGGGGGAGATTATTCACAAGGTTGAAATTAGTAACGTTGAAGTATGGAAACGTTGAAACAGAAAATGACTATTTCGCACCTATGGAATAACCGAAGAAGTTGAATTTATAAAATCTGAGTTTGTTGATGGCGTATTTAACGGTTTGCTAGATATCACGTAATCCTGAAGGTTGTAAAATAAGGAGAATTTTTTTTTTTAAAGACGCATCGTTGCGACAACGTAACAAACGTCAGCCTGATGATTATTCTATGAATAAAAAGTAGGAGGTGAACGAGTTGAGTTTCTTGTCAGGTTAGCTCACTTACCAAAAGAAGAGCGACTCCTCGAGGAGAATCGAGAGAAGCGGAATTCCTATCCTTTCGAAACACGCACACACAAATTCACACAGATAAGAAAACAACCACTGTAACTAAGTACTAACCAAAAATCATCCACGTGTACCGTCGGTGACGTCGATCGTATTAATCACGAAACACTCTCACTCGACTACCGTACGCATCTAATTGCACCGCGGGTCGCCACTCGGCCGATATACTTATGCGAGCGCGATATTTTGTCGCGTTTACGAATCCCGTCTATCTCGCTCACAAAACGATACGAGCGCTCATATTGCTGGCTCCACGGCAAATTACCAGCTTCTTCCCTCCCTGCTACAGCGCTCATCGATGGGCGTGGTTTATCCTACGGAATATCGCGAGACACGACGAATCGCGGCTGCGTTCACGCCACGGTCACCTGTCGCGGCGTCGCTTACTCGGAAATCGCAGCTCGCTTCTGATTGGCTGGTTCCGATGGAGCCTTGGCTCCGATTGGCCGGCTGCCTCACGCGCCCAACTTCAGACAGCTGACGAGCGCAGCCACCCGGTTAATGAATGAAAATTATCAAGGATTGACGGGATGTGAAGGCCTCGGATGGTTCGCGATATCTGTCTGACGACAATTAACCGTAGCTCGAGCGATGCGTCGAACATGGTTAAGAGGAATGCGCTTTTACCATCCTACACGATTCGTTTCGATATATTATTACATTTTCTGTGTCGTTTCGGATTTTTTTTTTTATTGCATTATTCCACACAGCATGGGGTTTTTGTTTTCATATTTTACCACGTTTCAAAATATCATTTCACCGATAACTCCTCGCAGCAGCACCTGTTCAGACATACGTTTTTGTAAATTATAACGCTGAAATTCAAATGAATTCCTTAAAATCAGTCGTTTCTCGACCAGTGTTTATGGATTTAGTTTTATAATATTATAATCTATATCTCTGCGTGAGAAGCGGAGTTTCTGGCTACCCTTGTAACATTTTTTGCCATGATGTTTTCAATCATCCATATACTTTTATTACATTATGTTAATTCAAAATCATCCAAATTCCATCTTTGCATTTTATACTGCTTTCAATGGCTTCACGAGCTATCATTTAGTCGGTCCGAAGAATGATTTAATAAGAATAGATATCACTGTTGACACAATCATGTACTGTTTTGAAATTGACCTAATGATCGTTAAACAGAGAAAAACTGACTTCGGTTAATTTTGATTAACTTATTAAAATTATAATTATTAAATACTTTTGGAACTCCGTTTTCATTGTTTTATCAATTTTTTGCGAACCTCCGACTCGATCATTTCAACGTGCTTTCTAAATTAAAAACAGACTATATAATGTGATGTAGAACTAGTAATGATGCCAAGCCTTCATTAACGGATGTTATGATAGCGACTGACCGCATATTTTATACGGATTTTAAACTGCCTTCCAGATCCTCAAGACCTTCAATGTTCACGGCTTGCAGATTCGTTGCGTCACCTGAGCGGAGAACCCAATGAATTTTTTCACTTCCTCTTGAGATGCAGAGACGCGGAATATCCTGTCGGTGTAGAATACCAGTTATAGTGAGCTGGAGCTTTGAATCACCGAAGAAATTCATCCAGAACTCTCTGATAATAAACAGCAAAACAGGAAAAATTAATATTGCGCCTTGTGGAACAAATTGTGAAATTGCAATATGATGAGAAAATTATAATATAATTCAATAAAACAAGACACGAGCTTTAGCAATATTTTTTTTCTTACCGTCCCAAGGATCGAATCAACCTTGTAAACTATCGATATAAGTCTTACAAGTTCGACCCATTTTTTACATGGATAATATAAATTCTCGTATGTCCATGGAACAAAAAGATGATAACTGTTTTTTATTGAAGCACATTACATACCCTTCCTCATGTTCCGCATCAATTAGTGGGCTGATTTACATAGTATTCTGACTTTTCCACGTTCGTTTTTCCTTTTGAAACGATTGAACGTCAAGCGTTCTTATTTGGTCCTCCAAGTTTTGACGTCTTTGTTTTAAGAAAAACAGAAAAAGAAATGAAGAAAGATGTATGTTTTCAACCGAAGCGTTCCGAAAATGGCTAAAATGAGAGTAAAAATAAAGAGCCAATCTTGTAAAGCACAAAATTTTCTATAAAAAATGTCTGTCGCATAACTCATCTGCCTTGAACGGCTTTGCCGTAGAAGCGAGCTAAATAAAGGTGTAAGAATATCAGTTTTGATTGTTAAAATCATTTTGCTTGGCGACTCGTCTTTTTTTCAGCATTAAAATTTAGCAATTGGTAATTTCTACCGACACATGAGTCATAAAAGGCTTAGAATATAAAATAAAAATTGATAACTTATTAAATATGTGTAAAATATTCTAGCTATGAAAAATAAAACACTTTGATAAACAGTTATACGGAGAAAAAAAATTCAAACTATGTGTAATGGATCACAGTTTACTTATTCTGCCGGAATTACCTTGGGCTGGGGCATATTTTCACTTTACAATTCGTATTGGCGAACGATTAAATACACTAGAAATTCAACAAGAAAGCGTCACATACGTATTTACGCGTATAATGTAACGAGTAAGCGTGACCGAGCAGGGACGAAAGGGGGATTAACAATACATTTATCTGAAAGTACGTGTAAGTACAGAGGAAAAAAATCTGTTTATCGTTAAGAGATACAGAGTGATCCGCACAGCAACCAAAGCGTGTCGAGTAACCCATGCTCGTAAACATTTTGTACACCTTTAAGTTTCTCCTTTACGCCAGTTTGCTTTTCTGCCTGGGTAAACCATCCCTTTGAATTAGCGAAAGTGAGACTTCGGTGCCCGGTGCATTTCGTTATTTTATTTTTTTCATCTATCTTTTCGAAACGATCCTCACAGTGTCCTCGGCCTTACTCACGATTAGCTTTTCCAGAACCGTTCAACCAATAACGCTCACAGTCAGAGGCTCTAGAGTGTATTCCGAAAAAAAAAAAAAAGAAAAAAACCGTGGTCAATTCAAAACATGATCACGTGATACGAATTTTGCTGAAGGCTGGAAGAAGATCAGGGTACATAGTCTTTGATTAACGGTCGTGCAATATTTTGCTGCCGGTGCGACATATTTCTCTTATCGTAACGTGGTGGCCGTTCTTTTTCTCTGTTAGAAGGAATTTGAAGAAATGAGTGCCAGGTATTTAATTAGTCCATATACTTTACATATTGAAAATGAATTCCAGTGCAGGTCTGCAACATTACCGTGGCTACATGTAAATGTAAAGCCTGATACACGGAAGAACTTTTCATACCGAGGATTCTCAAACTGACTGATAATTCGTTGAACACCTCGTCTAGAATAACAATATTTAAGATTAGGAAAAGTTAACATTGTTTTAGTTAATAATATTATAAAGATATTAGTCTTTCCTATTTTCACCAAGAAGCATTGCGTGATAAGTGAATTTTCATGTATCACAGCATAACCGATCTTCCGGACGAAATTCTGATGAAAATTGTTCTCTTTGCCGAATTGCGAGAACGTGTGGCATTTGGTAGCAGTTGTAGGAGGTTTGACTATTTAGTGTTTGGTGAACCTACGGCAGAGAGGTGAGTCAACTACTTTATTATGTCTTCATAGAAATTAGTTATCTACACTTACACCCTCTTTGCGCATAACAAAAAGGTATTTTCAACTAAATTCAGTATCTGTTACTGCACTAGAGCAAGTTAGCATTAAAATATTTCGACATATTTCTGTGTTTGAAGGGAATTGGATTTTTCAAGAGAAGGATGGCTAACAGAAGTCAGACATGTCGAAAGTTATTTTTGCAATGAAAACAACTGTGCGAATGTACGTAAAATAAACATGGCCAACGTGATTTGCGTGACACCTGGAAGCATGTTGAACTCCACAATTGGCAAGGCAGTAAACCTTGTCGATGTTAATATACATAAGACTAAGTTCAAAACCCTTTTTGAGTTGAGCTCTTTTCTGGATTTGTTAATCCACGTCACGAGGTTATCCATTGATTGGCCAACCGATGATAAAGGAGATTTTGACACTTGCTTAAATCTTTTGAAAAGACCGTTCAGCAAGCTTGTATATTTGTCAGTAAGCGTGCTTGCTTACAACCCCTGTGTTCTTCCTATGGTGTCACAATGTGACGTGCTCGAGGAGCTCCGTCTAAAGTCCTTGGATCCTCCTGGTAAAATCGTGATAAGATCGTGGTGGCGTAGGCAAGAATGTAAGCCAGAGAACATTAAAATTATTCAAGTTCGTGGATGGGATGCCCTTGGAGTTATGAAGGATCATCTTGTTTCTATTCTTGAGGATTATCCAAGTTGGATAGATTTCGAACAGCTTTGTATGCAAAACCCAAACGGCTTCCATTTAGGTAAGTTTCACGATAGTTGTCATCCAATGGAAATGGAAAAATCACCAGCTGTAATCTGACCGTAGATATTGTGCATTTCTGTAGATGTCTATTAGAGATTCATCATGGATATGGATCTTTTATGGGGCTGTGGACCCTGCATGGATCTCTAATAGATGGAGTGTTCCGTGTGGGTATACGTATGACAGGGTGGTCCTTATTTTGGGTGTTGACGAAATTTTTCCTGGTTCGTGCGCCAAATCGACTCCAAATGATTCAGAAGCAATTTCCTATTCTTTCAGATTTTTATTTCAACTCGGATAGTAGCCCACTAAAATATCGCAGTTATAGATTTTTGTAAACATTACTACGTTCACAATAATATATAAATTGAGATTGTGGCCGAAGTTTGAGTTTTTTAAATTAATAAATCCACCCTCTTGCAAGCGGGAGTTGGAGTTAATGTCAATGAGATGAAAACGTGTAAAAACTACGGATTTTTTTTTGTATTATTTCGCGTTGATTCGGGGAGTGGCAAGGAAAAAATTCGCCAACAACCTGAATAAGACAACCTAATATATTTAATCAACTGAAATTAACATCTTGAAATTTCACAAATTACTTTGCTGGAATTTCCTCTCAATTTTTTTCTAACAAATTCGGCGATACAGTTTATAAATATCGACTCTGGTAATGGATGATTGCTCTTAATTGTAAAAAAATAGAACATTGTACTTCTGTTACTTATTCTTGAAATACCACTATTGACTCGTGAATTTGAGGGTAGATTGCTATTTCAGAAAAAAATGTCCCAATTCACGACAGCCTACGTGCAGTAAAACTGACAGAAAGGTATCGAGATCCCTGGTACCAAAATTTCTATGTAATTGGTTGGACTTTTTTGCCGGAAGTTTTTTTACCAGAAGTAATCAAGCTCACCCATGTAAACCCACCACAAAGTTATTGCTGTTTGCACCAATTTCGTGTAGGTATGAACTTACCGCAGGGTTCGTGTCATCTGAAGGTTGAAGAGGCAAAGGTAGAATCGTATACGTATATAATATAATGTTAATACTTGTTTTTACAGTTTAAAGATAAGTGAAGAAGTAAGTTGCTAATTCAATCGAATTACAATATTTTCTAAATTTTTTTTACAGCGGCTGTTAGCGGATCCTAATTATCAGATAACTTTCTTACTACTGAAGCATGTCATAGAAGTGGATTGTGATGCGCATTTATTGATATCGGCATTCCCAAAACTGACACAACTTGTTTTATATCACGTAACAAAACTACCAAGTATAATGCGATTCTATACTTTTTATACGTAAAAAAAAATCTTACCGTTCGTACGATGTTGGCAGAATCTATAAAATAATCGTAAAGTTTATTTTTAAAAATTCTTGCATGTTCATGCTTATTTAACATATTAATTGAACTCGGGTGAACCACGAAAGAATTTTCATTGTAGAAAAGAAATTCTCTCAAATTTCTAAAATTCATCATGTTTGGGTGTACACAGAGAAAGTTGAGAAAAAGGATACCTGGTTGAGACGTCTTAATAAGCGAGGTGAGGAGGAATTTCACGAATACGAAGTATTGATGGACCTAGAGGATTCTTCATTCAAACTTCTGGTAGAAAACTCACCGAATGTTATAGATGTAACGTTTCACGCCAAGCTTACGTAAGGAATAATCCATCCTTAATACTTTTTGTATATCTGTTGAAAATAGTACAGCTAACTGCCAACGTATGAAAAATATTTATTTCATATTAGGAATAATTCGCGAATTGCGATGTGGGACTTGGGTGCTTTGTACTTTATTCCAAACTGGAAAAAGCTCACCACCTTGCGTTTGGCCTACATACCTATTCAAGATGGACAAGCTTTGATCCATATCGCATTAAACTGTCCACACTTGCATACACTAATACTCAATTGTCTGGGATGGATAGCATCCTGCAACTATACCGAACATGTTGCGAGAATGGTAGCTCACTGTCGTACTTTGAAGGTATTTTCATGGGAACAGAACAGGGTAACCGAATTGTACAACGTATTCGATTCCCTTGTCCTAAACGAAGAGCTCGAAAACGTCCGTGTCACAAACGAAAGGGGGAAAACAGACGTCGAGCGTCTGGCCACATCGGTTGTAAACCTAATTCGGAATTGCCGTAAATTACGTACATTTAAATGCGTTAGTTACGATATGATCACAGCTGATAGTGATCACATGATCTCCAAGTTACGGAGGTAAAAATAATACAGTCGTTATTGCCTTCATATATTGCAGAGTCTCTTGCTAATTTCTATCGTTCATATTCTCCGTTACTTCATGAATTTTGCATTCTCTCGCAATTTCTCAGAGCATAATTATATATTTTTTGATTCTTACAGGTTAAAGACCGAACTAGATCGTCCATTTCAATTTCAATTACTTGATCCTCAGTATCATGTAAATTATAGTTCAGAGAATATAGATCTCGTTCATTATGATTGCCCAGAATCGGACTTTTCGGATGAGATGGACTGGATGAACTTCACATCTAACAACCCTTTTACACATGGAGACGTCCAGTATGACGGTCCCTAATGTTCATCGCTTTTCATCATTGCATGGAATCGGTTATCTTTGCATGTGCCTGTTACATAGTTTTACGTAATGTTTATGCACAAGTATTGTTTTCTTTAAATACAAGAAACTGTAACTATTGTCATAAAAGCAAAAAACAATATATGAAACGTTCAATTATTCTTCTTAAATAAACCTCATTGATTTTTGATTTCTAATAACAGGAAATTGTTTTGTTTTTTTCGTGTGTTTTATGAACAAATATATATTTTGCGACTTCAACATCCAATATTCGTACGGGAATTTTTCCATGAAAATGGACAAGTTGTCAGAATTTTTCTTGTCTCAATTTTCTAAAAATTTTATCATGTCTGTCGAAAGGAGCATTCGCAATTTTTTTTCGAAATTCTTGTTCCAGTTTGTTTTTCAGTTGAGAGGTGTTCAAGAAATTATCTATTCCAAAGTTTCATTTCGATGTAGCTCGAAGACGAAAAGAGATATTGAGAAGTCAATACATGCACGTATAAAACACGAGAAAATAACGCGAAGGAACGTAATTAAAAACTATCGTCACCGAAATTGTGATCATATACATTCGATACATAATTACGATATCCCGTTGGTACATGTTTATTTCCAGAGTTTGATATATTTATAATTTTCCTGTCGTATCAATCGAAAGATTCCAAAGCGATCTTTATCAAAAAAAAAACTTTATTTTTTATTTCCCATACATATCACACGTGATACAGCTATTTCTTGTAGTATATACGTAATTTCCCGTCAAGTTAAACACCTACTATTATTTTTTATCTCAATACCCGCTTTCGTTTCCCCAGAAAAACCGCCCCAACTACTTCGCAGCTCGCGGTTGTCCGTTATAAGATTCCCCCTATAGCTATCGGATTCGAATCAATTTTGAATATCGAGAATCGTGTTCGAAATGTGGTTTGAAAAATCGTAGCGCCTAATTCTCAACCAATAAAAATGCGAGTGAAACGGGAGATTCGCACTCGGCGCACACCAGGTAGCGTTTTCCTACCTTATCGGCATTCCTATTGGCCAAGAAACAGAGGGCAGAAAAATACTGCGGCAGCATTTCGCTGCTTGTAAAAATCGAGCCAATTAACGGTTGCCGTTGTTGGGTTCCATGGTTCCATGTTCCATCGTTCCGTGCAACCGTATATGTCACGTATGTTGCCTTGCTTCTGCTGCGTCGGCTGTGTAATTAAATTCGTATTATGACATCTTGCTACGAGCTATTAACTTTCTAGTTAATAATACAAGTGAATAATCAATAATGGATAACATACACGTGATGCCGAACAAGGTACGAAATTGTCTCGGCAGCAAATTGTCACTTTTAAAATGACATTCATTGAGGTTTATCTTGTCAGATGAAATATAACCTAAAATCGGTAAACCCGTTAATGTTTCACCAAGTAACGTAATCTATGTACGTACATTCATAAACTGTGAATCGGCATTAATTCCTATCTTAAACTGTTATCTTGTAATGTTTTTTTTTTTCTTTTCGTTGCCTCGTTGCTATTATTTTAGACAATTTTATCACGTGACATTTTTGTTAATCTTCTTGTTGATTTATTTTATTTATCTTCTTTCACATTTCAGAGCGAAGCTGAACTCACTCCGGAAGAGAAATGGAGGTAAATTTTAAGACGAAAATGTCTAATTTTATTACAGTAATTTTCATTTGTTCCAGTAACATCCGTCCTTGATAAAACTCATTACAGAAAAACGTTACCTCGCAAACACCCAGTTATTATATTAAAATCAATATATTGTATCAACGCTATATTACCGTATTCCACCATGTCTCATGCAGGCTTATAATTTATTCATTTGATATTAGAAACAATGTGACTAAGTAGAGAGGCTTTTCAAATATTCGGTGTATAAACTTGCGTTATACGTACTTGGATTTTATCAATTATATTTTTCTCCTAACGCAGGGTGGAACACATAAAGATGCACGAAAAGCATCGAGGGCACGAATCTATGCACACGGAGATGCTTCTCATCCTGTTAGTGACCCTGATAGTTGCACAGGTGTTCCTTGTTGAATGGAAAAAACGGCATTACAAATCTTATCAGGTAGGAAAGGATTCGATATCGAGATAGAGAGAGAGAGAGAGAAAGAAAATTGTGAGTTGTCTCTCACATCTGAAATCTGTATTTTACCCAATTATACTTACAGATGATCACGTTGCTTGCCATGTGGGTGATACCGCTTGTATTATGCATAAGAAATCAGTGGTGGAGATTTATATTTTTATGGCACGTATTCTCGTGCATAACTTGGCTCATAGTTAGAAAAGCGTTGCAACGACCAATTCAGGGCACTACACCTAGGTCTGTAACTTGCTTTATATCAGCTATGCACATACGTGTGTTTAACCCCACAACACATGTATCTTTTTTATACCCTTTAACTCACGAGTGGGGTCGATACCGATCCTCGATTTACAAATTTCAAACGTGATTATCAAGAGTAAAGTAAGAGAAAAAGTATATAAATTTATTTTGGGATATGAAAGTGATAAAAATACAGAGTACGGAAATACAAAAAAAGTCGTTAAAATGTAACAAAAAAGTTTTTGTAATGAGGTTCGTGTGTTCTAGGGTTAAGAAAGCATCCAAAGAAAACTTTTCAATACCGCCATAATTAGTGCTAAAATATTTTCGTTTTCAGATTAGTTTACAAATGGTTCTATTTCATTTACAAATTAAGTTATACCTTGGGTATTATTGGATACGTTATAATGCTGGCCACATTCTTTGGCTTGAATTTGATATTTGACGTCAGTCCCCACGTGTGGATGGACTATGGCCTACTCTTTGTTTTCTATGGTCTTTACTTCGGTGTACTGGGCAGAGACATCTCAGAAATTTGTGCCGACAAAATGGCCTCACATATCGGGGTCAGTAAAAATGTTCTACAGAATCTCACACTGTCACTCAGCCCCGATAATCTGGAGAAATAAAGATATTTTACAATTATTCCATCTAGTTTGAAATATTGAATCGCCAAGGATTTTTTACCGCGTTGCTGCTCAACTTTAGGAAAAATTTTACATTTCCATTACTAGTATCTTATTTGCAGTATTACGCTCCAGGCAGTATGCCAACAAGAACATTGGAGCCAGGAGTATGCGCAGTGTGCGGCAACAGATTGTTGGTTTCTGAAAATGAGGAAGGAGTTATTGAGAATACATACAAATTGAGTTGTGATCACGTATTTCACGAGTTCTGTATCAGAGGCTGGTGTATCGTAGGTAAAAAGCAAACCTGTCCGTACTGTAAGGAGAAAGTAGACCTTAAGAAGATGTTTTGCAGTCCGTATCCTTTGATGACAAGTAAAACTCTGCCCGAAAGTTTTAATGATTGGGGTTTTCAAGTTCGCAATTTACTTACGTTACCTTAACTGTATTCTTCCAAGATGGGAGCGGCCGCACGTTTTGTATGGACAATTATTAGATTGGATCAGGTGGTTAGTGGCATGGCAACCTTTAATCCTGTTCCTAGTTCAAGGAATAAACTGGGCCTTAGGCCTCGAGTAAGTAGAAGATTGTCTCTGCGGCGTGTATTCTACACGAATTCCAGCCAAAGATAATAAATTTCTAAGTGTATGATTCCATTTTACACATTATAAATGACGTGAGTTTATTTATACACTTACCTAAAAAAATAACACTGTGTTTCATACGTTTGTATATATATATAATATACATATTTTATGTTAGTCGTATATATTTTACATTCGCAACTGCGTCGCGATATTTTATAACCAAATTAGTATTTTCACTTTAGCCTTCACAAAACAATCATGTATTTTCAATATCGTTATCGTAATACGAAATCGGTTACATTTTCCACTATATTCATCAACATTTCTGATAACTTCTCGCTCGGTCCCACAATTACTAATGTGATTGGGTCAAAAGTGGCATAATATTTTCACCAAATAGCGTTATTATTTCTATGGTTGTGAAGAGTGTAATTGTTGACACGTTGTTCTGTACATGACTTGAATGTTGCAATTAATTAAATTATCAAGTGATTGAGAGTGAATTTATTCGTTAGTTGTTGCCCGTTTGATTCATTCGCTGTGTAGCCCAACAGTGCTACAGGGTTATCATTCTAAGGTCTGATCACCTGTTCATCATTCATCCAAATGAGTAGAGTAATTATATTTCCCGATAAGTAGCAAGGTTTAGGATCGTCTGTAATTTATTTTTCAATAATAACAAATAAAAACAAATCAGTAATTGATATAAAAAATTACAACTGTATGGCCGCGTAAAGTAATTTTATATTTTTTAATTATTTTATATAATCAAACGTTAATAATGACCTTGAATTGCGGCCCGTTAAGAAATGTTAACTAACGTCTGAAACTCTTTTCACACTGTAAAATTCAAATAACCAATTGAATGTAGCTAGTCCAGATGAAATCATAACTGTACTTTTGTACTCCACGTCAAATAAAATCTTAGTTACTAAATAAATGAACTACGAAGAAACTCGTTATTGAAGAAAGTTCCAACTCTACGGTCTTTTTTTAAAAAGACAAACCTTTTCCCAGAGATGGAAATGTGGAATCGTTTAAAAGTGAGTTTCACGTCGGTTGATCAATCGTTTTTGGTACTGAACAGTAGAAATCATATGTAACATTTTGCATACCTTTCATACGTCGTTCGTTATTGTCTACTGCTCTTGGGTACTTTGATATTTCTCTCCTCGCAGTACTTTGACCATGTTAATACTGAGTTTGTACTACATATGTCACAGTGTATGTATCAGTGACTAACTAATTGGCCTGCTGTGCTAGACGGATTAGACACACACCTGAAACTATATAGGCACATAACTTAATAATATAAACAGAAACACTGTCTTGTATAATCTATAGAATGAAATATTGTAAATAGAATTCCACCTACGTCCTGATAAGCGTTTCGTTATTTGTAATATATAATGATAATATGTATTGTCTATGAGAAAATAATCACCCGTTTTCTAATCATTGTAAAAATAAACTTCAATTCAGTACTCATTCTCATCAGCGTAATCTTTTCATCATGTTGCCACATTAGTTTTCAATTCCCAGTTCAAGTTTTCTCCATTTTAATCAAAATCTTTAATTCAGCTTTCCTAAGTTACAATTGGATGTGTGTTAAAATAACAAAATTTGTTTTAACTTTGATTACGTTATCACTAATGGATTCAGAGTAGCGAGTTTTTCGCTGAATTATCGATTGATTTTACACAGAGTAAGAAAGTCGCGAGAACGAGTATGAAAATACAAAAGATGCTTGTTTATTAATTTCGGTTAGTAATCTTCACACAGGGGTAATATTTCATTTCGAGATTTCACACACTCCATTTAATAACTTGTAATAGGTTTACTGGAAAGCAATTTTATCGTTTCGTATTTGTATAATAAATCAAAAATATTTTTCATAGCCGTTTAAAGCATTCAACTTTAATCTACTTATCGTTAGCGTCTAATTTTTGTTGGATTTACATTGTAATATGTTCCTTATCGTTTTCTTTCGATTTATAAGCGTTACAACTACTTTTTCTTCTCCTTACGAGGGGTGAATCAATGTATTAAATGTTTGTAATAATCATTGAAGATTAAGTCAAATTTACAGACCAATACAAAATAAGGTCGCACTCCTAGATACAATACAACATATGTAATATACGTGTATTAAAGTTTTTCGTTAAATATAAAACTATTCGCGGGATTTAATTTCATCATATCGATTCCTTTCCTTTCGCAAAAGAATTTTCGTCATTTGGCACAAGCATGATATATTTCGAATCGCACTTAATCACAGAATAGTAATTACATATTACTTACGTGATTTAATGTGTAGATCATCGTTTACCGTTTCTTTCATTTCAGCATAGACTCTTGCTGATTAGATAATAAATTTTAGTCCCACAATTCACCAACGAAACTTGATTTTGCCACTGAAAATGCGTTTAATCAGATATTAAGTATTATGTAACGTTGAGAATTCTGTTGAACCAATTTTGAAATGATAACACACAGGATAAATTTTGCGAAAAAGATCTGTTTAAAATGTAAATGGTATATATCTCACTGTATAATATATGTATATACAATTAATATTTATACAAGGTCAGTTTGTCGGTCTTATTTTGCTTTAAACGAATTTTCAATTATTCATATTATATGTATATCATACATAAGTGGGCTGAATCAGACGCTACAATATGATGGGAACATCAGGATAGGGTATAAGGTAGACATTCACAGACACTGGGGAATTTTATAGATATATTTATTGAGTATCTTATAGTGTAAGAGTATAGAATATGTTTCTTATATTAAATATTACATGATAATGTGTATATGTATATATATATATATATATTTATATATATTGTAGTGTAAAATAAACTCGTGTATATAAGAATATTTACATAATAATAATAATTATAAATATTTACATTTAAATTATGAAAAAATTGTTTATATAATACGCGTGTACAATCTCTGCAATGGTAAACCTTGCAATCGTAGGTATGTTGACTATTGCAGACATTGAAATCGTGAGATTCTTATTAGGAAATTTCGGGGGGGGGATTAGGATTTGGAAAGATTGAAATAATGATTTTTTCTGTAAATCAAAGTATAATGGGTACGAAGAAGGAGGAGGAGGAGGAGGAGAGAGAGAGAGAGAGAGAGAGTGAGAGTGAGAGAGAGCTATAATCAGATATAGCTAGTATCGTGGATAGTGTAGTTGTCTAGCCAAGATTAAATATCGCTTCCGAACTGTATCATGCAGATATTTTCCTCTACGAACATTTATCGCATTTTTTTCAATTACTTCTTTTTTCTTCTTATTTTTATTTTTATTTGTATTTTTTTATTTATTTATTCATTTTTTTTTGAATCGTTTAAAATCCACAACATTAACAGAGCAAAATATAATTAATTATATATGTAATGTATTATATTATATATATGTACAAAAATTCGACGCAACTCGCTTACACATCACATGTATAATAGATTTTTGCCTGATTGTTCTGAAGAAAATTTTGAGAAGAAGATTAGAATGGCAGAAAAAAAAGGAAAGAAAAAAAAATACGAATAAAAAACTAAAATGGCAGGTGCGTCACGTTCCTTCTTTTCTCTTCTTTACCTTACATACTTTACTTTTTACTTTTTATTTTTTCCTCTAAAACACATGACCTTTCACAATAATTATCGATACACAATTAAATATATTAATTTATATTATTTTGTTTCTCTTTTTTTTTCCTCTTTAAGACGTACACGAAAGTTACAAAGTATTGCTTTTCTTTGTCACGTTTAGCAACAGTATTTTAAATATCACCTCTCCCAATATGAGTATAAATTTTAACACTTGCGACGGCTTAGGTTCTCATTGTCGATATTTAGAAAAAAAGAGTATATTTGTCTTTATTCTTTAATTATCATACTCGTTCAAATGATAATAAGCGTAAGTAATATAGGTATTTTTATAGTATAACTATCGTTTTTACGTATTCTTCTTCCTTTTTATTTTTATTTTTTTGTCATTTCATTTCTGGCTTTCTGCGTAAATCATTATATTCTGATTATGCGTTCGAAATGCACTTAATATCTCGCAACTGAACAACCAGTTTCCTACTACAACGTATTCTAGAAAATCTCTATATATAGCACAATAGCATCGAGTTTTACGGATATAGAGGGAACAGAGAATATTTACATCAACATCATATTATTCGATGAACTGACGTTGAGAGATTATTTTTCTGTTTACGTATTACGTATTAACGTTTGATCAAAATTTGTTTCACAGAATGGTATTAGATAATAAAAAAAAAAAAAAAAACAAGAAACAAAAGAAAAAAATGAAACGAACAAGTTTCACACATTGCAGTCTATCGAGATTATATTTTACAGACACGTTTCAAAAGTTGTGAAAAAAAAAAGAAGAGAAAACCGCCGATATATTCAATTATGAACATACAATCTAAATCTAATTCATGATTTTACTTCGTGTTCAATAAAAATAAAATAACGGAATATCAAAAGGTATAAAATCTCATTCATCGTATTCACCGATCCAAATGTTCAACGAATCGTGTACGTACACCTAATAGTAATATTGAAAATCAGTCCAAATTCAAATGTGTAGGTATAATTCAAGAATGCAGATCGTATCAACGGAATGAAGAAGAAAGTAAAAACATGTACTGAAGAAGAAGAAGAAGAAGAAGAAGAAGACTATTGAGTTTAGCTATACACAATAGATATGTACAGCATATAGCGTTTAAAATTTACTTGCACATTTTACTGTCAACTTATATGTCAACTAGGTATGTTGCATTATGATTATGTATTTAGTTACACCTATGAGAACACAACGGTGGAGCGACGGCTCGCACGTTGGCTCGCTGCATCCCTATTTATTACTTTCTATCGATTACTTCGATACAAACGTTTCAGGTTTGATCTATTTTAATTTATTAATATTTCATTAATTTTCTTTTTTTTTTCTTTTTCTTTTTTTTTTCCAATATGAAACACCGACATTTTTTTTCTTCTCCTTATTATCTTTTTTTTTCGTCTTGTCTTTTGTATTATAACGTTACACAAAGATTATTCTTTGTTATTCTTTAGACATGTTAAGGATTTTTGACGACACAATTCAAAAAATAATTTTTTTTTTCTCATTTTCAGTAGAAAGATAGGCGGGGGGATATTTATATATCATTCATCTTGGACATTATTATTATCGTTATTACTATTACCACCACTGCTACTACTACCACTACTACTACTGTTATTGTTATTGTTATTATTGTTGTTATTATTATTATTATTATTGTTGTTGTTGTTGTTATTATTATTTTCTTTACGTTTTTCAATCTCGTTTAGAAGGTAGGGTAGTAATCTTTTACATTTACCGATATTTATCGCTACGACTTACGAACTAGGTACAATTTTTTTTTTTTATACCGTCATCTATGCATACATAATATATTATATTGTGTATCTATTTACAGTTGTGTCTCTGAATTATTTCGAGAAATTTCATACGTTACCTAATTTGTATCGTGTATCCTAATGTATATGTAATACGTACACATATAATTAGGGTTGCATACGCAATTTCTAATTTCCGATCGCGAATGAATTACGTCGAACGTTGCCGCCGACTTTCCGAGTAGGCCATATTATAGCATGTACGCATGTATCATTGTGTCATGTGTGTAACTCAATATATGCATTCGACTAGTATATGTATCTATCATTTCCCTGCTGTGGTAGGCATGTTGTGCGAGAATTCCTCGATTCGATTATCTATAATGTATATTTTCGTCTCACGATATTAAGTGTATCACGCGTAATGTATATTATGTATGCTTACGTATGCATATAATATAGTCAGATGATGTCGTGTGTGTGTGTCTGTGTGTATATAAAAAAGCATACCCAAAAATTTTTTCCCCCAAATTGAACTTGCCATCGTTATACTATATATATTATATAAGTATAATTACGTTACATTATATCTACATTTTACATATTGATTCATTTATATTGTATAATATTTACACCGTCTTTATCCTTCATCGTCATACTCTGTTAAAAATATTTGTTGGGTATTCTTGTTCTCGACGTTAATAATTATCATAATAATTATTAATACAATAGCATTGAAATATCTCCGCTGATTTTTCTCTTTCACCATGGATGACAGGTAAGGATAATAATTTCTGCACTATTATCTACATTCATTCAACAATTATAAAGTTTCTGCAATTTATACGCTGTTGTATGAATATATTTATATGTATAAAGTGGAGCAAACTTATACCACGTTTGAAATATATTAGTTTTTGTATGTGTCATAGACCCTGTTATAAACCCATCAATGTTGCGTGTTTTTTTGTTATTTTTTACGTCATTATTATTATTTATTTATTCTCAACCATTTTTTTTCTTCACCCTTTTAAAATTCTCTTCAAAAATTCATGGCTGGCACGCAACACGTACCTACATGCACTCACACGCGGACAGATATCGATCATTTTAATACCATTTGTCTGTCGATAACATTATCATAAAATCCATATTTTATATTATGCGTACCGAACAATGAACATCATCACTATATATTATATTCACATTTATCGCAGAGAGTGTCCACATTATTATTATTACTTTTTATCAAACTACACCTGCGCAGCATCTCATAAATTGAGTATAACAAGCTTATCAACAGCGCACAAGCACGCATATAATTGTTTGTCTCTTGTTTATAAAATAATCACCCCGATAAGGATAAGCTTTATACTCATCGTTTCATTACTTGCGACTAGTTTAATTTTGACACTTTATGGATTATTCCTTACAAAAAAAAAACAAGAAATTAAAAAAAATCACGAAAGTAATAGTAATAATAATAAAAACAACACCAATAATAGTAATAATAATAATAATGATGGTGATGATAATAATAATATATGGCACCAACAAGTTCGATACAAATAAAATAATAGTAATATATATTACACACGAGTCTCAGTCGTCTCATTAATTAAGTCGAGGATTTTCCCCACATGTAGCAAAGAGATTGAATTTTCATTCAAATTTGCATTACCGTTCGATTAATTAATTATTTTTTTTTCAATCTCTCCAATTTTCTCGTTTCACTCGAGCTATTCTTCTTCTTTTATTTGTTCAGTTTAAAAAGTCTTCTTTTTGATTGTTTTAATTCTAAACGTTACCATGGACATATCACAACGTGTTATTCATACGCATGAATTTGTTATACGTTTTCATAACGTGTATAGAATTTCACACATTGCGGTTTGATCTTACTATAATAGGTGAAATGTTCGGTTAATTAAAATTTATCAAATCACGAATCGTGCCTGTGAATTCTGTTCCGTCTATTGCCACTCCGTCTCCTCTTACGTTTAGTGTCTCTGGTGAACGCGACGTTCCCCGGATCGTCGGCGAGCTGCGGATACCTATGTACACTGTGAATATCCACGCCCTCGTAACCGTCAACGTCACCGTGGTTTATCAGCTCTTCCTTCTCTTCTTCGGTCCAGTCGCCCCGTCCCTGAAAACCATTGGCGACCAACTGTTTCTCTATTTCCCAAGCTCTCTCTACCGCCCTTTTATGGGCGTGCTTCAATATCCTGTGTCTCTCCTGCTCGGGGTCTGCACCGTATTTAATGACGACTGCAGCGTCCGGATTGTGGAGCCTGAGCTCCTTCCACGTCCCGGCCCCGTGCTCGGTTGTTTCGTGGGTAGAAACGTTGAACATTCCACCGAGACGACGGAGCTCCTCCATGTCGTCCCTTATCTTCAACGCGTTGTCCTTAACGAAGTAGAACACGTCCTGATCGTGGACACTGAAGTGCAACGGGAGGAAGAACGAACTGTTAAATACCGAGGTCACCACGTCCTGAACGACGCTGTTTACGCCGTCCACAACGCTGACCAGGGCTCGACCTCCGACCCTGGACACCAGAACACCTTCGCCGAAGACAGCTCTTCTGTGCGCCACTCTCGGGAGAAGGTTTCTCGTCTTTGGTTCGAGCTTCAGAAGTGGCTTTGGCACGAAACCGAGGTCAGAGAATTTCTGGTGAACCCTATTGACGATGCACTGCAGTCCCGACATGACCCCGAACTCTGGCGTGAGCTGAGGAGAAGTGATGGTGGCACTGGGCTGGTAGACCATACCCTTGGTGTACTCCGAACCGAGCATGGCGGAGATGTCGTAGCCGTACAGCATCAGCCAGCTCGCCAAGTCAGTCATGTATTCCACGTTCTGTTTACTGTTTATCGGATCGTTGTTACGGAATCTGTAGATGAATATGTCGGTCGGAGTCGTCAGTTCATTGGCCATTTGCTCCCAGGCCGGGGTCATCCACTGACCCACCGCTGGATCGTAGAGACGTTTGTTCAGATACACCAGTCGCGTGTTGGGGTCCAACAAACCACCGTGGAAGTCGATCGGAAGATAGAAATCGGGGTTAGTGTCCTTGATAATTTTGCCGAATGGAGTTCGTCCCATTTCTTTGATGAGGTTCCCGTTCGTGTCGAATAGCGCCAGTGGCGAGCCGTTCTGGTCGGAAGCTACGTAGAACCTTTGTTCCGAGGTTTCAACCGTTATCAAAAAGTCTCGAGCGTCGTATAAGAATCTAAAAGTCTTGGATGACTTCGGGAAATGCACGTGAGTTATGAGGTCTGGTGTTCTTGGATTAGCGTAGAAGTACTGGGTGATGTTTCCTCTATCGTCGTTCCACGCCACCAGCCTCCCGCGGTCGTCGTAGAAGTACCATATCTGGAATTTGTCGTGTTCGAATGCGTGGATCAGCTGTCCTCTCGAGTTGTACCTGTACTTGTGCTCCCCCCGTCTCACAACGAAACCTCGACCGTCGTAGGAGTTGAACTCGACGTCTCCGTACTGAACAACACGATCCCCGCTGTCGTATCCAAGCGTGATCTTCTCGTTTTGCTCGGTAACTCCAATAATGTTTCCATTCTCGTCGTAGCTGTACTGCCAGTTGTTGTCCGTGTCAGCGACTTCCAGAACGTGCCCGTCGGCGTTGTACGTTATCTTGTCCATCATCGACTCTCTACCGATGCTGAACTTTCTCGACTTTATACGATTCCGATTGTCGTATTCCAGTTCCATTCTGAAGACATCCAACGCTCTTATGTTCATCAGCACTGTCTTTATCCGGCCATGATCGTCGTAGTCGGTTATCGTGAAGAATTGTTTGCTCGTGTCCTGCATCACTGATCTGTTGAACGTGTTCCTGTGAATTCTGAGGTCACTCACTCCCTCCAGTAGACCAAGATTTTGATTGTATTTTATTCGCAGCTGCGGCAACTCCTTTCCATTTATGTCCACCTCGAGACCCGAAATTCGGGCGTTACCATCATACTGGAAGCGGTAGTGTGCGTTGTCCATTCCGCTTTTGCTGCCGAATTTAATTTTCTCATCCTTCACTATTCCCGCGTGATACTTGTACTCCAGACGCATTTCGAAGTTCGGTTCGTTTACATCGATGCTTCGCACGAGGCTCGTGGCTTCTTGGTAGGTGTAATGGATAGAAGACAATCCTGATGGAAAAAACATTGTTAGTGACAGTCTGCGAATCGGTTCATTCATTTCGGAGTTTAGACATGAACGCTAAAAAAGTTTAATAACAAAAATTTATTCTAAGAATGAATTGAGATATCAACCAACCTGCCAACGTGGTTTCCAGTTTGCCCGTGTGATCGTAAACGTAGGCAACCTTCCCACTCTGATGAGGATAAACTTTCGCCAATATTTGGCCATCGTCGTTGTAGAGAATCTCGTACGGATGTCTGTTCATCGGTGAATAGTACTGGTACTTGTAGAAGCCGAGCGAAGTCTGGAGAGAGAAGGCATGAATGTGTCCTCTGGGTGTGGTTAGTGACTGAAGAGCTCCGGCCTCGTCATATTGGAGAAGATAATCGCTGCCTCGTGGAGTTGTGACTTTGAGGGGCAGGCTGCTGAACATGTCTTTGAAAGCGTAGATCATCGCGGTACCGTCACTGTATTTTATTTCGTACAATCTTCCGGCTCTGTCAAAGCCGTAAGTTTCGCTGATGTCACCCCACGTCCAACTGGTCAATCTGCTGAACCTGTCATACTCCAAATCTACACCGGCGAAAATTCCATTTCTCGGTCCCCATTTCACGGGCCTCGCCGTTCTGTCGTAGGTGACGTTAAGGAGCTCTACACGATCGTCCATGAAGACAGCAACGGTGTTCGACTCTCTGTCGTATTCCAGAGAGAGGAGATTCTCTCCGTTTATTCGAAGCTTTCGCCCAACTTGAGCCACCGCTTTCGTGTTTCCACGGTTTTTGTTGCCCTGCACTCTTCTCAAGAAGTATCTCCACTCGAATCTGTTCGCCAAGTCACCGGCTATCTCTGTTCTTTGTTTAGCTGGCACTGGATAGCTTTCGCCGAGCAATGGTTCAATTTCGGCCAATATTGAGTAGGGAACGGTGTCGGTGCTCACTGTATGTAACCAAGGGGTTACTTGACCCACGCCACCGTCTCCGAGAACAATGGTCCGCTGTTCAGCCTCTCCAACTTTCGTAACTACCGACGAGCCCTTGATGAGCATGGAAACAGGCTTTCTATTATTCTGGCCAACCTTGACAGTCGCACCCTTGACACTCAGGTCAAATGCCAGACTGATAACTTTTCCAGTTGGCGTTACGGCGCTCGTTAATCTTCCGAATTCGTCGTAATTATAGACGTAGCTTCTTCCGGTACTGTCAAGCTTAGTTTTCAGCAAGCCGGTCGGTCCGTGATAGTCGAAAGTGACGTTGTAATTATCAGGAGTGCTGAGCTCGTGGAGCATCTTCATTCTTGACATTCTCAGCCTACATTTTTGGCCCTTAGTGTTCTCGATCGAATTAACCTGACTTGAATAATCGCGCAGGAGGAACACTTTGTTTCCGGCAGCATCCGTGACGGTGCTCAATTTTCCGTTGCTCGTATTCACGTTGTAGGAAAACAGATAGTTCGTTTCTCCGGTAAGAATATTCTTGGTGGCAATGTGCTGACCGAATCTGTTGAATACATAGATCTCTTGCGTGTCAGGTGAGTATATTTCGTACTCCCTGGCTCCACTGGCATCCGGTATGCTCGCCATGACAGATCGAATTCTATAATTTGCTTGATCGCCGATGTGCACGATACCATCGGGAGAAACGGCAACAGCAGAGATAGTGTTGAACTTTGAACTGGATGCCAGGTAGTGATCAGCTTCGAAACAGTCGCAGCCGCGTTCGAGGCAGTTGCACTTCGATTCTGCCCCGGCGTAGGGTGAAATCTTGCCGTCAGTTCCGATAACTCGAACCCGATTTATCCGCTGAGAGTCACTTTCGGCGATGTACAAATCGCCGGAAGGAGCAAACGCTATACTCTGCGGCATCACCAGCGTCGCATGGGTGGCCAATTCCGTATCGAAGGTGGTGGACGGCGATGCACAATGAAGTGGACGGCCGGCCACGACCTTCACGCGACCGTCGGGTGCGAGCTGGAGAACCATGTGATCGTCGATCATGTGTAGAGAATTGTCAAGAGGATTTATCGCCAGTTCAGTGGGCCACCTAAGGTGCACCTCTTCGACATTCAGCGTTCCTTCACAAGGTATTGGCTTCCAGTGGGACTTGTGCATGTGATTTCCAATGACCGTTGTTATGATGCCGTCCCTATCCACCATTCGTATGTTCGTACCATCGGCAAAGTACAGAACGTTGTCAGCTGACACTGCTACGCCTTTTGGATAGGCCAGCTTTGCGTCTCTAGCCAGTGCTCCATCTCCACAGTGTGCCTCGTCTCCGGGAAGACAGCGTTCTCCGGAGCCAACGACCGTTTCCCAGTTGTGCTCTGGGTCTGAATAGTCATTTGTGTCACGGACGCGAATTATCTGGTGAGATTCTGGATCGGAAATATAGAGCACTCCGTCCAATGGACTCAGGGCTACGTGGTAACGGTACGAGACCCTCGTTGCGCTGTAACAAAAAATGGATAATGCGTGTGAGCACGTCGTCTACCAGTAAGGAGACCTGAAACAATTACGTAAAGATGAAAAGGAGCTTACTTAAGTCGGACTACGGTCTTGACAGTGCCGTCGACAAGAATTTTTCTGACAAGATTGAAGTCACCGACGAAAATCGAGCCATCCGGAGCTGTCGCAAGAGCGACTGGAGCTAGCAATCGTTGTTTCGATGCTTGTCCGTCGCAGTCAAAGCAGTCCAATGGTCGTTGATGCCCGTCGCCCATCGAGGTTAAAATAACCCGGGGTTTGTGCTTCAGATAAATGTTCGCGCCGTCGCCTTTCTGTAGTATTCCTTCGTGGAAGTTGTATCTGTGATGAATGTCCAAGTTCCATCCTCCGACTTCCGATATTGACATGTCGTGACCACTCAGTTTAGTCGTCTGCACATCCCAGATCACGTCCTTGCAGTCTATATATTCGTATCCGACTTTGACCATGGCCGTTGTGACTCCGTAAACTCGCTGGCGATAGACGTTCAAACGGTTCCAAGCGTATGTGAATTTTATCACCGGATCAGCCTCGAATGTTTTTTCAAACAAAATACCCTCAATGGTGATTCTCAAGTGAATCAGATTGAGGGATGGTGGAATTGTTTCAGGGGTAAGCTGCAGCTGGATTGTTGACAGATATCCGGCAGCCCTTGAACTGTGGTAGACAAGATTCAAACCGGTACCGGGTATTTGGAGACTTTCTTGAATGACCTGGGACTCGGCAAGAATCGCACTACGGTCTGGACAGGCACCTTGGAAACCATGTTTCCACGTTGCAAGAACGACCGGTTTCATCAGGTCATAATCATGTGCGGCGCAGGCGTGAGGAATGTGCGAAATATGCTTTTCATCAGTTGTAGTCATCACAATTTTATCAATGATGATCACCTGTAACAAGAAAAGAAAATTTCACGTTCGGATTATCGAAAATGCACTACGTGCTGATCGCCTTGATGTTATTTTCAGAACTCTGTCCTACCTCGTTCCACGGAACGAACACGATATGGCTTTGCGCTTTGAAAGGTGACCTTCCAAACTGTAGAGTAACAGCTCCACCGCCGTTGACGAGCAAATCGAACCATCCATCGTCTCGTGTCAGGGTGAAGCCTTCGAGTGGAGTGCTGGTGCTCACCCTGACACCCATGAGGCCGGTACCAAGGGCAGTAACGACGTGACCGCGAACCACAGCAGAACGGCTGTTGGAAAAATCAAATCCATTACAATCGCGGTTCGTAGATTGTGTCGAATAAACAAAAATTACGTCTACAATATTCGTCTTTTTTGTGCTAGAATGGAAAGTATAAAATAAGCGAGACTATGTTCTAAACTAATATCTATCTACTTCTATTTGTTTTTATACAATGCTTCATAGTTCCTAACACAGTCCACTCTCTGCATTTGGTAGAAGATCTTGGAGAGGTGCAGATTGAAATATTTACATTGCTCAATATTGACAACTAGGCTGCGAGTCTCAAGATTGAACGCATATTTTTGACAGTGAGAAATGGAGTTTAATACGTTCGACGGTCTTCCGATATAAAACGGTGGTCTAAGCTATGTAAGAATACAGTTTGGAGAAATGGAACGTCCCCACTGTTGTCTGTGGTCAGTCTTGTAACATTTACGTATAGCCTTCACTCAAACTCCAGTTAGCCCCCTTTATTGAGATATTTAGATACGGCAGGTCTTCGAGCGTGATACACGTAGATTGCTAAATTATTTTGATGTTGAAACTTGTGCTATATATATAGAATGACAGATAATTTGTACGATAACAGAATTTTTTTTTTTTCTTGAGAAGTCTTAAACCTAGGACAACACACGTACAAGTAACACAAATTTGGAAGCGTAACCAAAAAGGCACGAAACACAATGTAGGAATAATAAGGGAACTCAACCATGCAACAAATAGTGTGATGGCAAATGAGCTAGTGATTTGAAAATCTGAGCATATACATATGTCTATAACACATATATAGGCGTTGGTGTAGTCGGCTTACGATGTATAATAATTATAATTGGGCCGCCGCTGCCGTCGTGAATATTGTAAAGTTTACATATAACAGTATTTTGCAAACACACACATACATATACATGACGCATCTATATAGTATATTATATAAATACAGGATATTATGTAGATGCATTATAAAATATTTTGCTGCAGCTACCGTTTAAAACGCTACAAACTTATCTTTTCGATGCGTCGGCTGTACGCCCTCTTACCTTGTGTTGAAGTGATTCCAGAACACACTGACCCAGCAGCACCGATAAAACAGAGCCCAGTTAAAATTTGTGATTACACCAAGAAAATTGACGTCGATTTGGGTGTTCAGTAACGACTATCTATCATCTCATCATTGTCATAATCGCTTTCTCTTTGATCAGTCTATCTTAAGGTTCAACTATTCCTCTATAGAGCATGGGCGTAAGCTTAATATGGTTAACATGGACTCACACATTCTCGCAAGCGTCACTCGGACGGACAAAAGAGGTGCAAGGCACACGCTCGTTCACACGTTCATACAAACATATGTACAAAACTGTTTGGGATGTGATTTCACACGGGTCACAACAACGCACAGATTATCATAATGTATAATAGGAAGGATGACAAGATATATAGTATGGTATACGTAATATATATATATGAAACTGATAGAAGAAGAGTGTCACTCCACGCAACACTGATTCAGGACGGACAGTGGTCACACAGTGTTCGCGTACGATATTTGCGGAACGATTGCGGTTAACGCAGAAGAGCGGAAAGAGAGAAAGAAAAACGAATTCGCAACGTACCTTTCGTTGAAGGTCTCCTGACGCGCGTAGTTTTGCAGACTGCCCTCGTCGATCAGGAATTTCATCCTCTCAAAGAACGAGGCAGTTATCGCTGGAGGCTGCTTTCGAAGGAGGATGTCGATCGGTTTTGGTGCAGAGACGCACAGCTGGCTATCGCGGCAATGATGGTTGGCGCAACATTCCGGGTCTTCACAATCCACAAGGCCATCTAACGCAACGAGGGTCAAGAAATTATGCACTTATGAAAATCACCACAAGCTACAGGCGAATCCTTCGACCATCTCGATCGGGAACTCACAATATTGTTTCAAAATATCATCCAAGGTACCTTTGTCATTATCGCGGCTGTCGCTACAGTTCTGTTCCAACAGAACGCTGCAGTCCGTTCCATCCCAACCGTCGTAGCATCGGCATTCCCACTGAGCCTCACCGTTCACCCTGCACTGTCCATGTCCGGAACACGAGCTTGGACACCCTTCCATTGTGCAATGCCTTCCATTCCATCCGGTTACACATAGGCAAGTACCATTCTTGCATTGGCCGTGTTCGTTGCAACGAGGATCACATTGTTTCATGTTGCAAAGCTCGCCAGACCAGCCGGGCACGCAGTCGCACGCGTTGTCCACGCAATGACCGTGAGGTCCGCAGTCCAGGTCGCAAAGTTCTGTAATATAGAAGGCAGGAAAATTAGCATCACGATTTGGCGAACCTCAACTCGACACCACGACCGGTAATTACCTTTCGAACAATCGTCACCGGACCACATTGGTTCGCACAAACATGTTTGCGTTTCCAGATCAAAGTTCCCGTGACCAGTGCAATCCGGCAGACATTGGAGGGCCTCCTTGTCCATTTGACTGCAGTCGGCGCCCTTCCATCCCTTCTTACAAATGCAAGTTCCTTCGGCGCAGAATCCGTGACCCGAACACGTTGGATGTGGGCAGTCGACCTCCTCGCAGAACTTTCCTTTATAACCACGAACGCAGTTGCACTTTCCGTTGGTACAGTGACCGTGACCGTTGCAATCCGGAACTTCGCATTCGTCATGCCGCAGAGAACACTCCTTGCCCTTCCATCCGGGGTTGCATTGACACTCTCCGTTGATGTACTCTCCCCGTTGACTGCACAGTACCGGACAAACGCTGTCGCTGCAATCCTCGCCGCCGAAGCCAGGGTTGCACTGGCAATGCCCGAGCAGACATTCACCCTTTCCGCTGCATCCGTTCGGACAGTTGTGCGTCATGTCTTCGGCAACGATGGCTATGAAGGCGACTTCTTGCGGGTCACCGTCGTCGTTGTAGAGCGACAAAAACCAGTGACCCGGTTCCATGTAGTGCGTAGCTTCTTTCTTGATCGACGGTTGCTGGAAATCGAATCGAAATGTTACGATCGGTCATGGTGTCACGACACATTTGTATCTGACATGGGTTGATCTGATATTAAGACAAGAGCTGAGAATTTGACAATGCAATAAGAGAATACACGACGACATACAATGACACTAACATGTGACGCCCGAGATGTGCGAGCCTTGAAACCACTCAGGACTTCCAACAGATCGTATTGCGTGTGAGTCGGAAGAGCGTTTCGCCTCGCGTAAACTCCGATGCTCGCTCCTCGGGGTATGTTGTAGTCGAAACGGACGTAGGCCGCCTCCGATTGGTAAAACTGCATGTTCCAGTAACTGTACGGTGGTATTTCTTTGCTCAGACGTTGTCCGAGCGCAACTTGAGCAAAGGTGGTGCCGTCAGGTGGAAAGGATCGAGCTGGAAACGTTCTTGCACCTAAAATGATGAGTGGGTTTTAAAATCGTTTTCGAAATTTCACGCCAATTTTTTCCCGGGATAAAACGCAGTCGTCTGATTCGTAATGACCAAGAAAACTAGACAAAATTTTGAAGAGAAAAAAAATTTAGAATCAAGGGGGAGCAATTTCCTCGTATATTTTCAAATTTATGCTCGTTACTGATATCATATTTACCCAGGGAATTTTGGCGGTAGAGAAAAAAATTAAGTGATAAAAGAAAATGCTCTGGCATTCCCAGCTTAGCTGCAATGATGTGCGAATTGACAGTACTATATTATCAATCAACTTTGTATTATTTTAATTAGTTTATTTGTCGTTACATTTATATTAAATCGCTATATTCTGCGGATGGATGTTTTGTTGTTAAAATGTGACGAGAATTGCGAATGCTTCGAAATTCCATGTGATTGTTTAAATTTAATTTACTACCAAAGATTACATTATATTATACGCAATATGAAATACAACATATTTTGTGATCTTACAAAAAGAGGATGAAATTATTTTTTACGAACCCTTACCACGAACTACTGGTTTTCTATTTACAAACAACCACTAATATACAATTCTACTATCAATACACTCATTACGTTAACCAACATTGAGTCACTACTTACAAGTGCAACGCAAAGAACCGGAAGATAAATAATGCTGCCTGTGTAACGGTGTGATAGGACAAGCAAAGAAGCACTGTTAGCTAAAGCGATAGTGTAAAGGTAGAGTAGGAAGAAAAGAAAGTAAAAAAAGTAGAGAAGTTAGAAAACAAGACCTCACCTTCGAGAATCAGTATAGTGGGCTCTGGGGGAAGTGGAGTTGTCCCAGTGCACCAAAAACCTTGAGTAGTCATCTCCTCCGAGGAGTATGTAGTCGACTCGCTGAAGTTCAAATCCGAAGTACTACTTAACCAAGATTCTGTCGTTGACTGAGTGAGGTTCAAATCCGAAATACTACTTAATGAAGACTCTGTCGTCGACTCCTCAACGTCTGACAGACCTTTCGAACCATTTATATGAAATGAATTATTAATATTCTGGGAGTAATCTTCGGAGCTGGTAAATGAGTCAGTGTCCTCGTAGAAAGAACCGAAGTTGTCATTCTCAGAGTCGTTAAATAAAGCATTTTCGAAAGAGGTAATTCCGTCTGAAAATTTGTCCTTCTCATCAGATTCCATGCAAGGACACGAGCATTCGCATTCCCCACCCCAACTCGGAGGTGGTGATGTCGGGGGTTGGGGCGGAGGTGGAATTAGGGTGGTAGTTTCATCGGCACGCGAGTTTTCCACAACGCTCGACATTGCCTGTTGCCCCGACAATTGCATTGGGCTGATGTTAATTCCGGGAAAATTGTTAGTTTGGCCATCGGTTGGTACGGATACGGACAACATGTACAACGGGCGCGAAGCTTTATTCGAATCAGCGGTTCCCTCAAAATCGTCCGTCGAAATTGTCACGTTTACAAGTACTCGTCGCGATTGTCGCTGCGATTCAGCGCTTCTGGGCACCTCTACGACGTGTACTTGATGCGTTAATGGATGTTCAGGAATGCTGTTTGAGTTAGATGCGACAGAGTTTGCGTTAGATGATTTCGTAGTTTCATGCTTTTCATGCAACGAGCTATCGCAGTTATTGTTAACTGTGTCCGACCTCTGACTAAGCTTCGTCGGCTCGTGTTGAACGCTGTTCTCACTATCGTCCTCATCGCCATTCAAATTACCCGTATTATCTCCAAACTGCTCACTTCCAGCATTCACAACCTGCAGACTCTCCTTGCGTTTAATTTCTGGAACCTCGGGATTATTCTTCTCCTCCTCCTGAATTCTTACTTCGTTAGTTGCCAAGTTTGAGGCGGATTTTATTTCCTGGTCTGGTACGCGGGCTATCTTGGATTTCACAGTCACCCCGACCTTCTCCTGGTCTAGTTTTATTATCTTTACTTCGTCCTGGCCATAACTAAATACTGGATAATCCCGCTGTAGCTCCTCTGATTTCTCCGGCACGGTTGTAATGCCGGGTGAAATTCCACTGGTAACAAACTCCGACGAGGAATCTTCGCGGGACAATTCTCTCGTTTCTTTTATAACCCCGGAAGACTTCGCTTTTTCCAAACCGGCTGACGTTTCGTTTGACCCTTTGAAAATCGCCTCGTCATTTTGACTAATTGTCGCATTTATCCGTTCATCAGTTTTTCGATTAACTTTTTTACTCGGCGGTTCTATCGCTTCAATTTCAGCGGAAGGCCCTTGCTGTGCGCCTTCTTCTTCTTCTTCTTCTTCTTCTTCTTCTTCTGAGCTATGAGCATCGCTATCTATCCGAGTTACTACTAAAGGTAATGCCAGTGGTAAAACTTCATCGTTTGCTTTAGCGTCAGTGTGGAATAACGACATATTGACAGACCCGACGTTATCATTATTGGAGAATAAACTACCATTACTTGAATCTATATGCTTACTGTCCAAACTAGATTTATCTACTTCATCTTCTACATTTTCGCTACTGTTTTGTCCTGGCGGCTTATCAAAATCCAACCTCGACTCGTCGTTCCCGTTAAGGTTAATAGATGCCGGATAATCAATACCGGGCGTATAGATCGTCTCCACATCACCGCTGCTGCTAGCGTTGCCTTTATCAACTTCCACGTCCGAGAATGAACCATTTGTTGTCGGATTCCCATCGAGTTTCGGTATCATTTCGGGTATCCCAGGAATTTCCATTTCGTCAGAGTTATCGGGTATTGACCAATCTGTATAAATCTCTGTGCTGACCTCAATTTTTTCATCAACAAACGTTTCAACGCTTGCATACCTACTCACAGCGTCGTCATGAGCAGTTTGAGATCCGTCGGATTCGGGCGCGATTTCTACTGGAGCAATTATGCTCGGATCGGGGTCCTCCGAAGAAGTTTGAGAAAGAGGATTGACAGTGTTCGTGAGGTTCGCAGGATCGAGAAAAGAGTTAGTAGAGCTAGAGACATTCACATAAAGCACTGGCCCGATGGTCGACGATCCTGACTTTGGAGGTTCCGTTTTTGGCGCCGACAAAACCGGCCCACTAACCTGCACGTTTTCATGCCCACTTAGCTCAGCATGCACACTCCTACTTATATCTTCATGCAAAGAGATCGTTGTCGGTGATTCGGGCTGTGCTGATTCCACGCCAACCTGACCGGTACCAGTGCTTGGGTAAGGTTTTGGCATTTCTGCAGACGTGTCTGAGGCTTGGGAAGTTTGGTGCAACACTGGGGCATGCTGGTTAGGTGTGTCTCTACGCTTGCGGGTGTAAACAGGGTCTAAATTATTACCTCCTGATGACGATTGCTGTCTCGGTCTGCTCGACGACGTCTTGTTCGGCTCTGTGCTCGCCGGCTTCGACTCTGTATTTTCGCCAACGAGAACGGTGCACGCTTTCGTGCCTTGGTTCCAGTTCACCATGTTCGACGCTGCAAGCAAATGCATTCGACAAATTAGTATCCCGCACTGCACTCGGGTCGCTCTGCCTGGCGTGTCGTCAGCTGTAAAACATCTCGTTACCTGCAACGTAGGTGAGGGCTGCCGTTAAACAGAGGGAGAGCATGATCACCACGATGGCAATCAGTTTCCAACTGCACCAGTCGATACCCTTGCGGAGCTGACATCTGAAGCTCTGCCGCCTCATTGGAATCATCGACGGACCGTGGCCATAGGGTAGCGTTACTCTGGAATTGTGAATAACGTGAAATTGTTTGGAGGCAATTAGCGTGGCGATGGTAACGCGAGCGAGGGACGTTGAGTGGTGGTGCGAATAAGATAAACAAGGGAAAAATTGGGCCGGCTTGTTTTTCCTGAATGGAGTTAGCGCGACTCTCGAGGCTTTATCGTAAATTATTCTTCGGGGAAGTGGAAACCTGAAGGAAAACTTACGAAAGTCCAAGAAAAATATTTAAACGAGATATAGTCAGATTCCGAGCGAAAGAAGGCAGGTCCGTTTGTCTTAGTTTTCAGAGCCACGACGCGACGCAATAAAGATGATCAAAGCCAGACCACTTCACTGCCGGCCTTCAAGTAGTACAAACAGTTTTCGCGCCAGCAACACTTCCCTGGCTTTTCGGGCTTGTGTAAAACTCGAAAGAGAAACTGGGACTGGGATATATGTATACCCATACGTTCTGTATTGTATACTTTGTTACAAAGTCCTCGATACACGGACCCGAGGATGTTCCCGAACTCTTTCGAACTTGCGGACTGACCGCGTTCTGAAGTGTCTCTCCGAGGAAAAGCGGGAAGGAGACACTTGTGAAAGGTGAGTATACCGCCGCCGGAGGAATCCAAGCACCGAACGACACTTATAGCGAGGAACGGTACGTTATTCGAATTTAAAAGTGACAATTGCCATTCACCGACGTTGACTCATTCAGCCCGTATAACAGCCACAACTCCAAAAGCCCGATGATTCATGACGTTGTCAAGTCGAGCAAGGACTTGGCAACCTATTATTTGTTGTTTCGTAGGACCAGCCCAACAATGGGTCAAGCTTGGTTGAGTTTTTCAACGTGTTTCTTGTTACCAAACAGATACATCATTTATGCCTCGTACGAGCGTCGTGAAAGTTGGTTGGTAACTCGAGACGATTTGTCACAAAATTAGAATAGTAAAATATTCGTAGCACGTTGAAAAATTTTTATAATTTAAAATCCAGCGACCAGCTTGTCGGAGTTTAATGCTTACCTGTCCATATTGTTTTGGAGTTCGACTTTTATAGGGCTGTTTCCTGTCGATTGATTCTTGTTATTGTACTCATTCTTCGGTATCTCTGCAAACGAACAAGAGGAGACAAAAGGTTACCATTAGTCATCTGTTTTCTACTATCAGCAAAAGCATGTTACGCGTTCTTAGAAAGAGAAAACCGTGATGAGTAAAATATCTATACCCTGCATTCCTGAAAACTGACTACTCGGAGTAGTGTTCGGTTTCTTCTTCGCTCGGAAATATAAAACGGCAAGTGCAGAATATTATCAAGACGATACCCGGAAAGACCAGATTATTATATTACGTTATATCAATTCCGAGAAATATCACAATACTATTACGATCCGTTGAAAAGAAACAAAATGTTACGGTCTACGATTGCACTCCTATACATATTTGGAAGATGAACATTTACAGGTGTTTAAGGCACTCTAGCGACATCGCCGCAGTTTCGTTGGACATGATTGTAAACGGGGTTGGTCAGCAGGATGGTTTCTTATTACCTGAAGGAAATTCATCGATCCTAAAAATGGAAAGGAATTAATTACAGGGTTCGGTGGGGTGGGTGAGTTTCAGGTTGGGCGCTTTCTTGCGTGTCGAACTAATATCCCTGGCATGCGAGAGAGAGACACGCTAGCTATTGCAGGAGGGGGAGGCTTGGAGTTAGCTGCTAACGTCGTGGCCGATGTTTCTTGCGAGGAACTGCCATCACCAAGGGCATATTCGGGCGCATAGCCACCGCCTAAACCTGATACGCCGCAGAGACGCCCCGTGTTGAATCGATAAGTACATGATTCACCACGCGCGGGTTGAATTTCAAGAAACCTGCATCCTTCCCTAGTCGCGTTTCACGCACCGTGTTGCGGAACCCATGTTTCCTAGGCGGAGGCAGGAGCACCCCTCGGCAAGATTACAGGACCTGCAGGTCCCGCTTCGTCTCTGGGTCAGAGTGTCGAGAGCGGTTATTTGCCTCTCCGTGTAATTATTACCCCCGAGAGAGGGTGCATTAAGATACCGCGGCAAGGGACGTCGAAGGAACGGTCAATATTCGAGGCTTTGTCTTAGGAGGAGCTTTCACTCACCCTTTCACCTCGGGCCGTTACCTGCCGTCTGTAACCTGTTACCTGCTTAAACTTCCACTCGAAATATCGAGGGCGTGGGAAGTTCGTCGAGCCACTCGAAGCCCTTAATTGCAAACGGGGTTCTCGTATCTGGTTCTAGGGTGATTATAGCGTTTAGTGTAAACGCGTATTCATATTACCTCTCCAGGTTTTCGGATCCGTTAAAGTGCGTCGGCACTCGAGGAGGAGAGATACCGCGCTTCGAAATACGATTTATGCCAGCGGTGCAGCCGTGCACGGTTATAACGGCTCGGGGGAGTGCAACGTTGAGGAGCCATTATCCTAATAACGCATAACTCCGTTAGACGTTTCACGGTTGATTAGATACCATTTCGGCTCTCCGCTTACACACCGGGGGTGCAGTGACTTCCGAGGCTTCGATTCATTCGGTAAGGGAAATCGGCGAGTAGGAAGGCAATCTCGAGTATGAAAAATTCAGAACCGCGAAAAAAGCCCCGATACCGAGTGACCCGCGACTGGCGTCGATCAACCGTCGATCAATCACCGATCGTATTAGCGTAACAAGCCCTCAGGACCTCGCGATACTTTACGAGCCGTATACCATCGGCGAGTGCCGATGTCCGTACCACCGTAACGAACGATTGTCATAAATCATCGAACCTCGGTCAGGGTCGCAGCGGAGCGCGAGTCAGTCCCACGCTTTCAGAGTTTTTCTTTTCAGAAACGAGTCGTCGTCGTCGGGGGGAGCTTGAGTGCCGAGTGAAAACTGAACCCCGTATCTGCGGAGGGTCTGTTAAATTTCGAGGGTTTCAAGGAGCGGTGGTCAATGCCGTCGCGGCGCCCACTTTTAACGGTCTCTCGTAAAGTCCTTAACTCCGTACCCGGGATCCCGTCCTAATACCCTCTCCTTCGCCGCCGAGGCGAATCCTGCAACGACTCGAAACCCGGGCGGGCTGCTGCTGGAAGGCAAGTAATTGATACTTCGCCCTAAAAGTATCCGCGGTTTTATTCCCGCCCGAATGTAGATGCGTCGAAGGTGCGAACCTGCGCCGTGTATCCCGGTCGGCGGAGCTTGACTGTAAATTTTTAAGAAGGTGGAAAACGTTCGAGCTTCCCGTTTCAACGGTGCCAGAGAACACCTACCCGAGGCACGTGGCGTGTGACACGTGACTAATACCGGGGAAAAACTGTTTATCCAGATCCTCTCGGGAACCACCCCTTGGTAAAATAATCCTGCAGGGAAAGAGGCTTGATAAATACCAGAAGAACGAATGTTTCAACTTTCTTTTCCCCCCTTGCAATCATCAGGATCGCGAACGTGAACTGATAAGATAAGCGTGCGAACGTTTTCTCTCCACCCTCGGTAAATATCTCGACGAAGAAGAGAAAGAAGAATCGCCGAAAGTATCTCTCAAAGCGTGACACAGCCGACTCACTTGGTATGTTGTAAAAATTTCCAGACGGTGTCCTGACCAGGCAGGATGGCTCCAGGTCCGGATCGCGTTCGTGATCGCTTGTTGCGTGGCTCCCGGGCAATCTTCCGTTCAGTCGGCTCATTGTAGGATTACGGGGGGGCACATCGGGCGGGCCCCTCGGTGCGACGTTGTCCAATAGACACCCTGAAATAAAAATTTCGATATGAGCGCCAGTACTTTGGGAGTAATAATTATCGTCGCTGAAAAAGTTTCTTCAAATTGCAAAGAGTCCGAGGAAGATGAGGGAAATAAAAATGCAATAAAATGGATATATTATGTGGGAAAAGGGAGGAGGAGAGAGAGAAAGAGAGGGAAAGAAAATACTGTGAGAGAAGTAGAAGTTTGGTTCTGCGGCAGTGTGTTGACAAAGACTTTCTCAATCTCGCTTAATCGCGTGCTCATCTCCTGGCATTATATTTCTTTATCGTCGTCGTTTTATCCCCCTCCTTCGTTCCTCTCCTCGCGGCAATCCCCACGCCGAAAGTCTCCGCGATATTCGCCCGCCATTCGTCTTCCAGTTTGTTTGCACGCGCGCGGCCTTTTTTCGGCAGGCCAAAAGTGCACTTAACCGTTTTTTTTTCTTCTTCTTCTTTTTCTTACGATCAAACTTCTTGATAACTTCCCAGATTACGATGTACCCCCACCGTCCTATATATACGTATACTTCCAACTCTCATCTTCCCCTATCCGAAAAGAGCATCCTGCGCATCAAGCTTGTTCAAGAAGCGTAATCAAAACTCGTCCGAGGCTTCAGAGTATATGTATGTAACATATACATCCAGACCTTTAAAATCACCCCAAGAAAATTTTTGGGGGTAGTTTTGGCTCGCATGCTGCAGCTACATATAATCCAAAGTGCTCGACGGTAGAAAGGAATAAAGGATCCGACGTCTGGTTATTGTTGTTAATAGTAGGGCCAGAACGGTATTGTATTTCATTCTATGCAACGTGCAACGTAATACCATCTTTTTTATCCCCTAGGCATCAGGTATGGGGTACAAAACGTACCTACGGGTTTCGAGCAGGACAGAGCGTGCGCTCGAAGGACAGTCGATCCTGGCTGTTCGAAGAAAATCCGCTCTCCCTTCCCGACAAAAGACGATGGGTACGGAGCACCGGAGACGAATCCGTGAATCGAATTATGCACAGGTCGTTGAGCCACGCGGGCCGGCGAAGTCCTGAATGAGATTTGGAACGGCGGCCGAGGGAAGTACGAGGCATAATGCAGTGTAGCCCGTGCAGAGGTCTACGGGGCTGCGGAGAAATTCCTTACGCGGACGCGGTTTTCAATGGGGGCGCCTTCGAGCCCCATAGAAACGGAACGGCGAACGCGTAACACAATATCACCCAACGATCTTGCGGGCCAAGAGGCCGTGGCTAATGGAATTTATTAGCGAAGGCTCGGCTTGGCTTTGCGAGGCGAATAGTAGGTACTGTCTGCCTCTTTTTTCGACAGAACCAAGATCCAGGTAAACCTCGGCTCGTCTAGGGCCACTCCACCTGGAATCAAGAGGTCTCTCCTTCGCCCAAGAGACACTCGTTCACCTCGTCGTGACGCGAACGATCAAACAACCAGCCCGAGGTTCGTCCCTCTTCGCGATCGGAAGGGAAGGCTTTCCCGATTGTTCTTTGCCTCTCGTCGCAGAACCGCGTTGAAAATCTCGTTGGTGAAAAATTTTTGTCGACGAGTGGCGGAGGGAACATGCTCAAGAGCTTGGGAGGGAAATCTTGAAAAATGAGGGAACTCGGAGCTGGGCGTAGAGGGCGAAACGGTTTTAATTGGAAGCGGAGTGGCCGGGGTTGGAGGTAATTTCTTTACTGCTAAGCTTAGTGATCTTACCTACGTAGGTGTGGTCGGGGCGGAGATGGATGGGTACATACCCCTATATGTTCACCCGGATCTATGTATGTAACCAACTCGAGGCGCCTAGTGCACGAGCGATTTCCAAGCGCGGAATTGAGCGTTATTCGCGAGTTTCTTCGGGGTGCGGAAAGGGTTTCGAACAAGGTGATCGTCGCGTCACCACCAACCGTCTGAAACCCACCTGAGCATTACTCAGACTCGACTGACTCCCGATGCAGCTGCTCTTCCCAGTTGATCGCTAATAACCGAATAAGGTATTGCGGCATTTGCGATCGAAGTAGAAGCCTCTCGGTAGTCAGTGGGTCATAGACCTTCTTTTTTTTTTTTTTTTTAATTGCGTATTGAATTCTTGTGCAACAGATGTTTTCGTGATCCGGAAGTCTTTCGAGACCCTCGGGGCGAACGTTTAACGCAACGCGAGACCGCTTGCGATCTGAACGTGCAGTGTAACGAGTTAAGAACTGCAGCGAACTTTTGCCTCAGGCAAAAGTTGTCACCTGGAAAGAGTGAAAGGTAGAGTCGTCTTGCGCCGGACGCGAAGACGATGCCCACGCGCCGAGGTGCGGACCGGTTTCGTAATCAGCCTCTGGAGTTCCACGATAGTTAACTATAAATAAGGCCCGTCATATGCCGCGACACCCACGTGACTGGCCCGATTAACGCGCGGTCACAAAGTGCCGTGAAATTTTTGTTTTTGGATCGAGTTGATGTAGGATAGATGAACCGTTTGTGGTTACCTTTACAGGAATCTCTAATTCTTAATTTAACTTTTGGTCTTTTCAATTACGTAACTCACGACAGAGCCTCGTTGATTTTAATTAGTGTTGAACGAAAGTTTTAATACCCGGCAGACTTCGTTGATCAAAGCACTTTGGCATAAACCGCTATAGTGGTCATAATATCCGATTACACTTACTTATAATGAATGTAGTCACAAGTGTTACGAATTACGTCTACAATTACTGGTACAACGGTGGTCAAACTCGATGGATGTAAGATAATTGTACCAGTTGTTCACCCTGTCCCAATTATTGACCTCTTTTGGTTAATGCATCTGTTCGATCCTTAGTTCTGACATTACCGAAAATAAATTCGCAGCGTCTAACCCTCCAGCAATTGGTTTTGGTCATTGAGAAATTTAATCTTGCGAAACAAAAGGGTCAATATTCGAGTCCAAACTTGTCAATAACTGTTACACTTCGGGGCTAAAATTTTCGCGGAATCAATTTCTCTTCAGCGTCGAACGTCGTCGGAGCGAGGGATCAGGCTACGCGTTTGGCAGTTTACGGACGTTGGTAAAGGCCGTTTTGACGCGGACAAGGGTTAGATTCGGAGGTTCGTCCCAGGATACGGAACAACTCGGGACGACGGAAGTGCACCTGCAATTAGACCGGAGTCGCAACGGCATCGGCATAATCGGACCTCACGCCAGACCCGCGCCATTGCGGACCAGTGTACAATCAATATGAGCGGCCCCGGAACGCTCGGAGCACGTGCCGTTAATGAGAATTAGAGCAAGGTTCAAGTCAAGTAAGAGTTGGTGCGCCCGCGGCGAGCCTCCCTTACCCGAAGCTCGAAACCCCCGCCACCTCGGCAGAGTTCCTCTCTGTTAATACGAGACGTTAATTTCACCCGAATATATGTGTCGCTGCGTAACTCAAGGAGCCCGGGGCTTTCGGAAGGTCCCATCCATCCGCGCCTCGTTTTCATCCTCGTTATAACAACTCGTCGAGCAAACGATGTTTGTGGAATTACGGAACGATTATCGGACGGGAATGAAATTTACTCAGTGGTCCAGGAGTAAGGCGCTGCAACGCACACGGTCAGTGTCAAGTTTCGACCTTGGTTACGATTGGATGCAGTTTTGAAACTTCCAGTCGTCGCACTTGCGCGTTCATGGAGGATTTTGGTTCGGTAGAAGAAGGGGAGTCTTAGCACGGTGCACGGACTACGTTGGCATTATCGCGGGGTATTTATCACCTCGACATTTCCAAATGCCGGTCCTTTATCAAGCCTCGAAGCACGAAACGCCGCGTTGCGATCGTGCCTTCTGAACCATGTTGCGAAACCTCAAACGTGCTGCACCCTGTCTGCACAAACGGTGGTTGCAAGCCATGCCAAGCGTCATGCACCCTTGGTCACCGAATACGACGGATTATACTGCCTCGTACTCGTGACGTCAGATGCACGCACACGCGCACAGCGTCAAATTTGCATAATAAAACATCGCGTGCTGTTCGAGCTACTCGTATAGGTATAGGGTAATATTAAAAGTAGACGAGATTCCGCTCTGGCTTGCCCGTTGACCGTACCGCGTTATATACCTTGTCTCTGCGGAAGGCAATCTGCCACCCACGATCCTCTCCCACTCTATTTATACCTGTCACACGACATCGTTCGGATCGAGAATTTAGAAACGGTATTTCAAATGTCAGTCTTTCTCATTCGAACAGTGCTCTTTTTCAATTAAAGTATTGCTAACAATAAAATTATGATTCGAGGCTTGAGTTGATCGATAAACAGCTGACTGGAATTCAGCTATCCTCGATACAGAAAATTTTATTTTATGATATAGAAAAGAAATGCGAAATTTGTTGATCTTACTCGAAAATACCTACTCCCAATTATTTCCAGATCGAATAATTGTCGCTAAGCTTCACCATTACAAGACTTTAACAAGTTCATCGACTCTTTTCGACGCTCCGATAAATTGTCGTTCATCCGTGAACCCTACCTAACGCGCACTTCCTCCTCGAGCAAAGATCCCGCGGACAATAATGTG
Organism: Neodiprion pinetum; assembly: GCF_021155775.2. Lineage (NCBI taxonomy): Eukaryota > Metazoa > Arthropoda > Insecta > Hymenoptera > Diprionidae > Neodiprion > Neodiprion pinetum. Next base: position 4,792,412 of record NC_060237.1, on the reverse strand, counting down.
ACATAAGACATACGTAATTGGAAGGTTAAAAAAACTGTTGGCACATATACTGATTAGAATAAAACTTCTGACAACGAGAGCGAGAGGAATTAGTTACACGAGGGTCAAATGGATAAAAATAAAAAAAAGCTGCGCGTCAGGTTTTTCACCCCCGGGCATTTATCGGTCGCGTGTTCATCGGGGGCAGCTTTAAGTCCGGGGGCTCAGAATTACGGACGACGGGGAAAATAGCGAAGCCGAATGACACGGACGACAAGGCTGGCTGTAACCGAAAATCTGGAAGAGACTAACCTCGACCACCAGGAACACCACCGGGGCCGTAACAGTACGCGTACTCGTTGTAATCCATGCCGGGTCTCCCGAGTAATCCTTTCCGAGGGACGAGATCCAGGAGCGCCGTGGGATCGCACATCTAGAGAGATGTTGAGTTCGCGGGCCTCGAACGACGTCGCCTTCGCCTTCACCGTCGCTTTCCGTCCTCCTCAAATCGTTAAATTTATCACCGAACCATCCTCGCTTCTCTTCCTCCAGTCTGGGCCACCCTCTCTCTTATATACGCCAAACTTTGATCGGGAAGATTATTTCTTCTTCTTTTTCTTCTTCTGCTTCTTCTCCCTGCGGGGAGTTTTCCAAAAGCTTTCTTCTTTTATGTCCGACGATATACTTCCGGCAAGATCCAACTCCGATTTCCTCAGCGGATCGTCACGATCTTTGTCGCAGCATGTTTTTTTTACCCCGACAATCTCTTTTTCCTTCCTTTTTACCCCACAACTTATAATATTGTTTCAAATCTAAACGACCCTATAGAAATTCTCACTTCATTTAACAATTATCGAGCCGAACAGTTTTCCACACAGGGCAAAAAACTCTCACAAAATACACACACAAACATACACACCTTATATCAGCCACGTTTCACGATTTATTCCTCAGGTATGATTTTAGAGACGGATGACGGATTGAAAAGAATATTTCGATAAACGAAATTCACAAACCTTTCACTGATCGGATGATTTCAATACACAACATATAGGATCTCCCAAATCGCTCTAGTTTGCACACGAAACCTTGACACCAGAAATAAAACTTCACTCGTCTATAAATTCCATCGATCACAAAATATATCGCGAATTTTTCTATAAAAAACGAAAAAACCAACAAAAATCACAGAAAATCGAAGAAAGGTCCTTTGATGACAAAAAAAAAAACGAATTTAAAAAAAAAAGTTTATCCAAAACCTCGGTACTTGTAGAAAAGATATCCGATATCTTCTCGGCTCGGCGCCGGAGCAACGACTGGCAATTTCACCCCCGCGAATAGTCGAGGGTTGAAATTCGGTCGGTTCTGCCCGATCGGCTTACGCGGGACGCTGCAAGATGCCTAACGCTTGCGCGGTCGGTGAGAGACTGAGGATTGCCGGCTAGGCGCGATGACTCCGAAGCGACTGACTGAGGGCTCAGGGCTCGTGGGGCAGGGGGGCGGAGGCGGGGGTGGGGGCGGGAAGCGAAGTTCCCCCGATGGAGGGGGGGGGGGGGGACAACAGCCGGTCGCCGGAGTCTCGGAGCCACCGTCGAGAGTACTTGTGCATCCTGCGTGTGCGGAGAGTACAAAGTGCAGCGTAAGTGTGTATGTGAGAAGATGCGCCGGTGCATCCGACCCGCGGAGATTCGACTCCAGCGGCCCTTAGCCTCTGCCGGATTGGTACCAAAGGGTTTCCCCGCCGTTCCTCCCCCGCTCGTACCTGACTGGGCCCCAAGGCCCCCGGGCCCTCTTCGAACGAGAAAGACTCCCACGATCGGACCAAGTGTGAGACTCCGTCGGCTTGTTTAGCCGAAGATCGCTAAATAAGTTCAAAACTCACGGGGCGGTGGTCCGTCGGCACCGGTGTTCGGTTACGGGTATCGAGGAGTTATTTTCAAACTCGTTTCCGATGATCGTTGTTTCGAACCCCTCTTTCACACGTTCGAAACAACGCCAGAGTCAGATAGCTCGGGGTGATCGATAAAAGAGGGGAATTTTCACCAGGGGAAATCAAGATCATTTCTGACTCTTTCATGTCCCGGGTAATTCGGTCGCCAATATATTTTTAGAAATTCGTGTAACAAGCTCGTTACACGTTACACGGAATTGTAATTAATTGAACCGGTTCCTATTAGCTAATTTTTGTAAAGGCAAATTGCTCCTTGTTTTTAGGACGATTCTCACAATTGAAGAGGAGAATTAAAACAGGCCGTCGGTGCTATTTGTATTTTTGAACAGACAAATTGAAGCGCCGAACAAATATGTAGCGAGAAAAAAATAGTTTTCGTGCCTTTTTTTTTTAAGTTGTGATTGCAGGCACTTACAGCCTCCTTTAATTCTCCCCTTCAATCAGTCTCAAATTTCGCTCCACTACTAATTCGGATCCTTTAGTCCTCGACAATTTTTACCACATTCTATAGACTCGTATTACTTTCGAAAAATTAAAAAATATTCACCTACCACTTTTTGTAAATAAATGTGAAAAGTATTCCTTATCGGGCAGGTGTGTCGGTGGCGATGAATCGTGTTATTTAGAGTCTTGCTCGTTTAGCTCCACGCTCCCCGTGCCTCTTATTTAAGCCCCTTAACTTCGTTGGCTGGAAGCTTCAGAGTTCGAGTGTGAGAACTCGAGAGTGTACATTTTCATTTATTTATTTATTTTTTTTTTCGTTCTTTGTAATATTTAAAAATGGTCGTACGTTCGGTAGTTTACGTCTCAATATCGGTGCCACCGCGAAGAGGAGACACTGTAATCCCTTAATCCACTATCGGTTGTAAAATACTGAGTTAAGCCAATAAAACTAGCTGGCGAGGGTCTCGATGCGGGGGTTCAAGTTCTACGCTCGTGCAGGGCGGACGAGTGAGTGAGTGAGTGAGCGAAGAGACGAGCCCAAAGGGGCCCATCGCATCTGCATACACATGGATGATAGCGTCGTAAATTGCACTACGCTCTTGGCGATGACTGCACCGAACGTCTGTCCGTTTGTCCGTGTCGAGTATGGCTTATATTATAGGTACGCAGAGGTTTTGTTTTTCGTTTTTTATTCATTTTTTTTTTATGCCTAATTTATACCTCGTATCGAACACAGTTGGAAACGAGACTCCAAACTCGCATCTTTTTCCTCCCGTATTATCACCGGGAGGGTAAGTTCGGTTCCGAAATGTCTCGTTCTCGGGTTACAAATTATTCTGTTTCAATTTCTTGGCCGCTCTCTCAGCGCGGTTTCAGCCGAAGGCTCAGCGAAACAACCATTCAAGACTCTGACGGGTTCGAATGTTTTTCCAGTTGTCTCTTCGGGCTCTGGATTTGTAACGACGGTACCATTAACTTTTATTTCAGGAACCCCCTCCCGCCCCTTATTATATAGAGCAAAATGGTGAAGAAGAAAAAGAGGTTGAGGAAAAAATCCTTCTGCAGCCAGCCGGGTATAACTCGGGGAATTATAATAAGTTGAGGGCCATATGACGGACGTAAAACCTTGCCTGTATATATACGTATGGTGTATATAACGTGTATGGAAGGGTATAAAAAATGTTACGTATACAAAAAAAACTCCGGCGAGCTGCGCCCTAATGATAGGTCGACTCGTTCCTACAGCGCACTGCTCATTTCTTTCTCTTCCCCTCAGTTTTCCTTTCTTTTTCCTTTTTTTTTTTTATATATATACCACTTCTTTACCAAATTCGTTGTTCGATTATCGCAAGGCAAGGCCAAAGAATCATTTTACTCCGATCTTTGCCACTACGGATGATTCTAGTTTCTCACGGAGAATTTCTAAAGTCAGTATATCCAAACAAAGATCAATTATAGGATGAAACGAGGGTTAAACAGCTGCTGCGTATCAGGCTAAATTTCCCAACTATTTTGGAAGCTGCAATGAGAATTCCTTCCGAGAATCTCTGATGAAAAACAACTCGAAGTCTCCTGCTCTCTGATTGTGAACTCCAAGGCTGAGCAGTTTGCAGAGCACAAGGTCTATTACGTGCTCCGATTTCCGGATATAATACCTGTCCAAAGGAACCAGGGAACGGAGCGAAATTGGGACATACAACACCTTCGACTTCCCTCGTCTCGAAGGATGCACGGCACCGTCTGTCAGGAGACGGCAGCATCAAGGACCAGGCACATCGTACCTTCGCCTGCCATCTGGCCGATACGGAATTCGACTTAACCTTTTTCGTAATCCCAGACGTTTTCCAATCTCGGATGAAAAACTTTTTTCCTTCTCCTCCTTCTCGGGTACGCCCTGCAGTCCTGCAGGTTCACCCTCCACCCGTTCGCCAGGTTCCATTCAACAAGTATATCACCCCCGAAAATCGAGCTGCTCGTCCCAAAAGTTTTTCGTTCTCTTTATTCGCGTTTTCTCTCTCTCTCTCTCTCTCTCTCTCTATCTCTCTCTCTCATTCTTTCATCTCCGTTTTCTTTTGGTTCATCGCTCCTCTTCGTCGCCGTTTAAGTTTTTGCAGACGTTTGGAGAAGGAGACCAAGAAAAAAACGGAAAGGGAGAAGGGATCGCTCGCTCTTTTCAATCACGAAATAGCTACTCCGTAGCGTATAACTTCTCTCTCACTGATCCCGCACGTTTGCGGACCATTTGGATACGCGGGGTGTGTCAGTGTCAACTAGGACCTCGTACGCTATGCAGGCACAAAGATACCATCGACCCGAGAAAGCTTCTAGTTCTTGGCTCCATTGTCGGAGTCGAGTAAGGTTGGCGTCTCGGCGATAAGCGTCGCGCGCTTTCAACCCTAAACCTAAAACTGGCTCGTTTTCCCCGCGTAGGTAGCGCGGGAGGGTCGGATTTCCGTAAACATTCTACGTTCGCATCGAGACTCTCGGGTGATGATTAAACATGAGAAGATGGAAACACGTTGAAAGGTCTCCAACATTCGTTGAAATTGAAAATGGTCAACAACAGGAACACATAACACAGTGGAAAGTCATAAATTAAAGTTGGGGACACCGCGCCTGGCTACGGCTACCTTGACTTTCACGAGCGAGAAGAGTGACTCACGGTGTCGTTAACGTCCGCACTTTTCGGTGAGTCAGTAATTTTTCACGTACGTGGATGAATCGACCCCTCCCCGTTAGGTACACACGTAAGTTTCGGCCTTCCTCGACGTCTGGGGACAAATTATTCAGAGTCCCGTTTGTGCGTCTCGTCGTACCAACGTATATGATACACCTTTGCCGAGGACGCGAAAACATATTCACTCGCAGGTTGGTTGAATGCCACGGTGAAGGACTCCGTCATTGTCAGCCGGAGCCTTTGATGCCTGGTGAAGTGCCGCCCAGAAGAGAAACCGAGGCTTAAATACTGCATCGACGTCATTTCCGCGGTGCAATTTCGCCCCCCTTTTCTCATCAGCCAATTCGCCGCGTGCGGGACTGGAGGCAGTCTCCATCCTACCAAGCAGAACCAGATCCTATCGCATTCCTGAATCAGAGCCCGGCTCTCATCCCCAGGACTCGGACAAGGACCTCCGGCAATGCACCGAGTCCCGGTGGTTTGTTTTCGCTTATCTCCCGCACAGCCTCGAGGCCAGACTTCCGGCCATCCTTCTGGCCAGCCGGGAATCCTGCAAGGCTTTAGCTTTGCTCCCTGTCTTCGTCGTCCACCTCCCCCCACCGACACCTTTCCGCACTTCCGTCGTCCTCTACGGCGAGGATCAACCGCATGCATATTCAAACGAGTCGTTCGCCGCTCCTACAGTTCGGGGTCCCGCCGAAACCCCTTTGCAATATGGCCTGCAGGGTGGTTAACTCGACGGAAACGCTTGAGCCTGAGAAATTGAAAAATATCCTTGTCGTGAATTTTGATTTCGGTGAAGTTGTTTTACGTTCACCGGGTGAATGTACGCGGAAAGAAATTATAATCGGTGTGCGGGGAAATGTTTTACGGTATAGAAGGTACGTGACGTAAAATATTTGTCTGTATATCGGGACCAGTCACGTGATACGGGCTCCTGCCGAGACCAGGAATCAAAAACTATTTGGACTTTGCTTTATCGATCGGGTCGGCATCCCCGTACCTATACCCACTGCCCTGCAATAAATTAAAGGGGATACCGCGTTCCGGTTGGATAAAGAGAGCTGCTGTGTATACGGAGGGTCGGCGAGGGTCGCCCCGGCGGAGCTTGCATCACCGATCCACCACGTCTAAAATCTACATGGACTTTAGTTACACTCCTGTTTACGCGCCCGTATTACGCACACGAGTGTCCTAACGCCGGTTACGAAGACACTACATCGGTGTCGGTCGTATACACGTGGCTACGTTACCCGGCCTAGGCATATTTGTCGGCGTTAGTTTGTACGCATCCACGTTCCACATACATTATATACATATGTATAAGCGCGAAAGCTCCGAGGCTTAAAGGACCGCGGTATCTCGAAGGCGAGAAAGATGCGTCCCAGGAGATAAGGACACGGCCAATTACCGGTAATTAAAAACTAGTAACACAGGTACGCTCCTAGTTAATTACGTGAAAGCTCGTTGAGCGGAAAACCGTTGCTCGAGTAAAATACGACCAGAGTTCCGCCGCATCGATATTCGAGTAGCGTCGATGCGTCGATTAGTATTTTGAAGATCGGATGATTATTTTTTATAAAATGCAACGATACGGATACAGATACGACGAACAATCCGACTCGATGGATTTTTCAATCCCATTATCGAGACGCGGCTGATTTTTAGAATACAAATCGAAAAAAATCGGCGAAACCTGGACGACGGAAGAATTATGCTTATCATCTAACGGACGTTCCTCGAGGTCCGTGCCCGAGTATAGAATGAAATATGCAGAGAGCTATTTCTTCCCTGCTTACCTCCTTATCCGTAATTCAAGGATCCGAACGGCGAACTGTTCGTCCTCTCAAGGACGCACCTTTCCGGCCGGTCTAGTCCCTCAGTCTGTGGCATGAAAGATTCGTCGAGCGCCATCTGACTCGGAGCCTAAGGGGTCGAAGAGGTCCGCTAGCGATCCGAAACGTGAACGCGGATCCGTAGTGATTATGGTAATAAGTCCCGGCAAGTCCCGGGTCCATGTGGCGAGCGTGCTTCGGCCAGATTTTTCGCCGTCGCGTACAATTTGCGCAAACCTTTTCGAGCATTGATGCTTGATGCGAGAGCACGTTCCACGCTCCTCGGAAAGTATAGAAATTCACGGGCCACTCCGAAGGGACGAGTAGAAAAGCATCGTTTTTCATTTGTAATCCAAGAAAATACGGTCCCCTTGCATAGTTATAGGTGAGCGGGCGCGATTCTCCGTTTTTTCGTCTCTCCTTCGACTCGAGACCGAAACACGTGGTGAGAAATTTTACGACCCTTTCCACACGACGGCGAGGGCAAAGTAACGGAGGTCTGACGAGGTGCCGGTAACGTGGCGTTGATTAACCGGCAGTGACTAAACCGAGCCACGCGTTAAAATTCGGGCCATTTTATTCGGACGTTTTTACCGATTCGACGACGCCGACGCGTCCCTTTGATGCGCGTCGACGGGTTTATGGACGAGCCAGCGTGCCGGGAGCTCATCGTCGTCAGTTTTGATACCCGGTGGGGTTTATATTTGTGGGATAATCAGGTATGCGCGCAGGACAAATAAGTATACGAATTAAACATTTAACGGGTGGTACATGCACCGCCAACGTTTGCGTTTCGTATGTCACCGTACCTTTGCCCTGCGATCGAGAGTTTGGACCCTCTCTCGATTGATGTCGGCGGTAGAGGGGCCTTTCAAGTTGCCCCCGTGCCCCGGTCCCCGATGATTACCTAATACGCTTAGGGGGCTCCTCCTTTACTCTCTGGCCCATGCAATGCGCTTGCAGCACGGCCGCTAACCGAAACCATAATATAATACAACTCGGCGTTTGTTCGCTTCTGCTACATATATTCTAACTGCGAACGTAGCAACATACCTCCCCCCCCCCCCCCCCCCCCCTCAACCCATTTCGACATACGGCACACGGGGTACACGCGTGATTGAAAGGCAGGCGAAAAACAACCCTTCCTTTCTTCCTGCAGCTCCCCGTAGCGAAACCCCTGCCGAACGCGAGCGTACAGCGTTATTACGTTTATGAAAAAAAAAGAAAAAATTGAAGGAAATTAGGGGTGGGAAAAACGAAGGGCAGGAGGAGTCAGGTTCACTAGCTTTTTCTATAAGTCTCTGTCTCTCTTTCTCTCTCTCTCGTTCCATCTCGCGTCTCTTTCACTCTTCCGTTGGTCCCGCGTTCTAGACTGCCACATCAGCCAGGGGCGGATGGAAGCGGGGCGGCCAAGAATTACCCAGGCTGCCACTCAAATTGCCCAGACAAGGAACAATCGGCCCTATTACGGGGGCATTTGTCGGTGCCGTGTACCGGCGCGGGTTTCACGCGTGTGTGACATTGTCCGTGGCGTGTACGTGCGTGTGCGGGACACGGTCGTCCACCGTAGGTTGTTCGTAGTTTGAGTGGAGCGTTTTAGCACGGTTATACGGGCACTTTTCTCGTCTTCTCATCGTTTCGCCGGAAGCTCGAAGTTCGGCCTCGGTGTTGTTTCGGAAGTGTTTGCCTTTACCCGTGAACAAATGCAGCAACCCTCCCGCGTCCGCAACCCGGCTCGGATGCTAATGGATTCAAGGAAAAACTGTAAACATTCAACCGCGATGCCAATGTTATTCATCTTCTGATTTTTCCTATAAATACGTTAGCCTTTGGCGGGGTAAACTTTCGCCCTTCTTCGCTCTTTGTTTCTGCGAAATTCAAGACGCAGGATTCAAGATTCTCCGGTAAAAAGAGAGACAGAGAGGAGACTCAGAAATCGACTCTCCGCTAAGCGCTCGACGAGCTATCCTCAAATGTCACAATTAATATTTGATGTAAGGTTTGCGAAAAATATTGTTGCAATTGACAAGGACATTTCTTCAAGTTTGCACGGAAAGGGATTCTATAGTCGGTGTATTATTATCAGGCAGTCTCGATTTGTAAGTGCAGCGCAAGCCGCCACCTCGGCACTCTGGTTCTCCATCATTCGTGTGTAAATACTTTAGCGAGCACTTTGATCGATCTTGCGGTTCGCCATTCGAATCGTCGTGAAAAGAGAACACCTGTGCTACCTGCTCGCTGTTCACCAGGTGACCCCAAACCATCTACGAGCAATCAAGTAATTTCGGAAGACAGTTTTCTCTATCTAGGTTTCAGACAAGTTGCGCAACACCTGAGTCCAGATTGAGGTGTTCTGTTCGACGTCTTAAATATGCAGTTCAATTTTTCTAGTCAGCTGATGTGTAAATTCGATAAATTAATGAACTTGCTATCCGGTGAGAATTTCAAAGTTGAAATTGAACGCACTGAAGTTTGAGAAGAAAACGATTCGGCAATCGCTTCGTAACTTTAAATTATAAAATATCTAATGTACATTATTATACGTCTTTAAAGTTTACACTAAGCAGAACAAATATTCAGACAAGTTTATTATCGCACTCCATCCAATCAAGGATTTCCTTTTGTGCCTTCTATTTCCCGTGGACGTTGTTCCATGCAAGTTGGTGCATGCACCTCGGCGTTGGCGTGCGAGTTTAATATATGAGAACGCTTTGATACGTCTTCGGCGAGAAATATGACCGGTTGTGGTTCGTTGGGACAGTTTTAAGAGCCTCTTAAGAAAGCTTCAACCGTAGGTTTATGATCTTTTATGCTCAGTCCTCGTGCAGCTCGTGTCTCATCTCGGGGGTTTCAGCGACAAGGTGGTCGCTTCGTTGGTGCCCCGGTCGTAACTGGTCTCCGAGCGCTCTTATTGTCAGTCCGAAAGCACTGCATCGTAAGCGATCCCGTCACATTTTCAGACCGCGAAGCTAAACGTAACGCCGCAAGGAGATTTGCGGGGCAAAAAACGCGAGACTACAAAACGAAACCCTCTGTCCGATATCTCGCGATATATTTTGATACCGGTACACGCCTAGCTCGAAGGAATTTTCTAATCGCCAAAATTTTTTTTTGTTTTTTACTCATCCATCCAGACGCTCTTCTGTCTCGAATTCAAGGCTCGGGGGCACTCAGACGAACGAATAACAAAGATTTGGTCGAAAAATGGATTCCTTTGTTTGACTTGGCACGAGCCTCAGCCTCGGCTCTCCGCTCTATTGACTTCCAGGGACACTCCAGACTCGCCCTCTCCAAAATACACGGTATCAGCACGCACGACTCCTTCCAGTATTGACCGCACTCTGACCGCAGAAGCCAACCAATCCTGCCCAGCTTCTACTCGTAACCCACTCCGCGTAGACAAACAGCTTTTCGATAGGTGAGCGACTCTTTCGCTATTTTGCCGGTTCCGGTATCGTTGCGATGTTCCCGATGGCCGATTAGGAGCGAAATGATAGGAGAACTTGACGCGGAATTGCAATTTGGATTTGGCGGATTCCCCCTGCAGCGTCGATCCCCGCCGCTTGAACAGACCCAATCCGCGTCTGCACCACTCGAGGATTTTATTCATCTTGTTTCCCTTTCTGCATTCGTGAAAAGAAAATCAACAATCCGGGTCATTGAATGTGTTTGCCACCGTAGGAACGGAGGGGGTGAGAGACAGTATTACGGTGCTCTTCAGTTTGCTTAAGGGATGTTTGAAGTCTTCGGGGAATAATCAGATGTTTTGTCAATGTGGAGTGTGCGGCTACCCCTGCAGCCATCCAGACCCTCCGATCCTCCCAGGGTTACGTCTGTCCCTTTTAGGTCTGCCTACTGGTTCAGGCTTTTGCCGAAACACTGCGCCGCGCCTTTGATTACGCAAATACAACTCTTCTAATGATTCCTCTGTTTTATAATTCCCTGAAACTCGTTTTTTTTTTTTTTTTGCACCACGGTAAGAAGAAACTCTTCAACTTTATATACACCGTATAAAAACTTCAAGCGATAATAATAATATGAAAAAAACGAGATTCGCGTCTTCAGCGTTGTTTTTTCCTCCACCGACTCAAAGGAACTTGTATTTGTCGAACATCGATTCTTTGGTTCGTCTCATCCTTCGATTTCATTTTCGTAAAGACGGAGGGATTCGATGTAATCAATACAGCGTCAATCGATCGGATCAAAGACTGAATCCAATACTTTCACGATGATTTATCATCGAGCTGATCGCAATAATTATCTTTTTCGAGTAAACTGGAACTAAGACGCGAGCTATTTTGCGGGCGATTTTGATTCCTCGCTCTCAATCACGGCATCAACATTCGGCGAACTTGCCGGGCCCATAGCTTGGCACCGTCATACGACTCGCATGAGCGTTTATTAAATTGATTAGAGTTCATTTAGGTGGTTACGAACAGCGGCAGGAGCTCCGGAAGATCCGTGCTGTTGTGACCGTCAATTGGTCCCGAGCCACGCAGATGACAATAACTTCGAGGCTTCCACGAATAGAATAACTCGATTTGAATTCGTCGGATAGAATAGTCAAGAAAGGGGTTTATCAGCGCGACGTTGAAACCCTCGAAGAAAATTCAATGGCACTCGTGCGTCTGCCCCAGAATATAATGGTATAATATATTTGGCTGACGTAATTCGCATGGAAATAATCATTGTCTAAAGTTGGTGCGATCGAGTTTACGAGGTGAAAATTGAGGCCTCGTATCCGGGAGGTCTACTTAAATCACATATTTCATCGCTGCCGATGTGAATAATATTCTACGTGTGCGTTCGGTTTCACACGCGTGCTCGAATACGCACCGGGCGTTTCGAGAGCTACGAGAGTTTCGGTGGAGGGGCTTAGCGAGGAGGCTGCAAGCACCCTCGGCGACGCCGGGCGTCTTCTTCTTGGCGTCGGGGCGTCGTCGCAAGGGGTTCGCAGGAGCAGCATTTGTATTCCGGGCTTCGCGCCTCCGACAAGCTCTCGGATTAATCGAAATTCATTGGTAATTTGTTCCCCGAGATGGAGGCTGTAGATTTAGCCAACTGCAGTTGCGAGTATGTGCCCAACGTCTCCCTTCGCAACTTTGAGTTTTCAAACAGCAATATTAATGCCGTTTGACGCCTCATCCGTCGAGATGGCACAGGTAATTGAAGAGGCTGAGCTTGTGAAAAAAGCACCTGACAGTGGTGCTAAATCCGTTCGTGACAAGATTCGTGGAAACCGCCTTTTTATCGCGAGACTCGAGTGCCTAATTAGCTCCTATTCACTAATTGAAAGGCGCCGGTTTCTTTCGCCAGCCAAAACCCTCGAGAGCGTTTGAATTTTTCTCGTTCAATGATATAACCGAGAAAACTACCCCGAATTTTCTACGTCGACGTTTGGTTAGCCTGAAACGAATCACGATATTTGTTCTACGTTATGGAGCCATCGTGAAATAGAGAATCTCTTTGGATTGTTGGGTTCTGATGCGGAGCACTGACCGAAATAGGTTTGATCTCGGGTAGATTTGAATAATCTAATGGTAAATCACGCCTGCGCCGGCTGGACGATGCTGTCTGGTTGACTTCATTACCCGACTGTAAGTTTGATTCAGTAATTAAATCGTAACGAGAATGGCAGTCATTTATCGCTGGGATCATACAGATAATTTCACTGTTTAATCACGGCTCTAAATAGTCATAATTGCATCGCGCAAAAAAAAAAAGAAAGAGTCCTTTTGGAACGTGCAGTGGAATTGTTTATTGAGCAATCTCTTTGTTATTTTTCTTCGCTGAAAATTGCGGAAAATTATTAGTGCGAATGTGTCAAGCGCAGCTTTCCCGGTGCATACATTTTTTCTGAATTCTTTACACGACTAACATTAGGTACTCGGAATTTAATATCCGCACGTTCGATCTTCTAATATACCTTCTAAATGCTGACTGAGTCGATATCGGTTCCATCGTTTTGCCATCTTTTTAGCTGGGGCGATTCGACGAGAGAGAAAAAAGAAAATTACGCCAATGCAGCTGGTATTGGGGGGGGGGGGGGGGGAATCTGGGTCGTAAACTTGGGAAAAATTTGATTTCACACCACGCGACTGCGGCCCACGTTTTTCGTACCAAAAGAGAAAAAACTGTCCCGCAACAGTCGCGTATTATCGACCTATAACAGCCGCGATGAAAAGAGCTTCGTTATTCAAGGCGAAGGCGTAGGCTATGCGCATTTTCCTTAATCAGTGTATCACACGGCAAACGAAAACGCGACATGTATCACTGTCTAACAATCGTGCCCAATTACCACCCTACACCCTACACTCCTGGCAATCCAAGTTCCCCGTTTACGGAGCCGCCACTTTTCCTGTCATTTTTGTCAATTCGAGGCAATAACGCGGCTTGATTTTCGCCCGGCAGGGTAAATCGAGTTCGAAATAACAGAATGGCGAGTGGCGTTTTCTTGCGGCGGAATTTCGCGCGAGGGTTTCGCCCCGTTGACGAGGGTTGTTCGGGGAAGCCCCGCTATTCGGGACGTGCATGGGGGGCGGGCGAGAAGCTGCACCGGGACACGACGGAAGGCGAGTCGACTTTTCGCGCGGTTCTTCCTCACCCGAGATTCCTCATGCAGCCGGAGTGTATAAGGGTGATCGATGGCAGGTCTGATTGGTATCTCGGGAGGGGGTTGGACCCCGAAGACGTACACTGCGAAAGTCCCTCGGGAGAAAGAGCGACGCGGTGTATACGTAATTATTTCCGTGGAACAAGGAGAGGAGAGAGGAAAAGGGGAGGGTAAAAAATCCGGGCACCTGTCGTCGCGCAAACGGATTTCTACTCTCGATGCTAGGGCTCACCAGACGCAAGGGATCTTCTCGCCAATTGGCCCTTGGCCAATGACCCTCTTGCCGCGCATAGAAATTGCTTGTACAAGTATATTTCATCGGGCCAGAGTTCACTAGCCCGTAATTGCCGTCCCGGCAGCCGCCAGCCTCGAACTTTTTCCAAACCGGAAAGAGAATCTGGCGAGTCTTCCGCCTTCCGCGATAAACTATGTTTATTGTATATAGGTTCCTGTACCTTTTGGAATTCTCTTTCGTAATCTCTAATTTTTGCTTGGTCAGATTCAACGTCTTCTTCAGAAATCACTGCAATTGATCCAACTGAATTTTGATGCAACACTGTTAGATTAACTTCCAATTCAAAATCGCTAAGAAATCGACGAAATCAGTTCATATTTTAACTGACCCGTATACGTATGCATTCGAGTCTAATATGGATTTCAATGTTGATTAATTGAGCAAGTGTGATTGATCAACCTATTGAAACGTCGCGTCAGCGTTGAATTAATTATCAGTTTTCGGGCGAATCCACTAAAATAAAACTAAAAAAATAGACCGTCAAAATAACTGTCACGTTACCACCACTAAAAACTTGTGATCGGAAAACGCTTGCGTACAACTAACACGGAATACGTGATTTGGCAGGTTTCTGGTAGCGTCAAAGTGTGCCTGGCTTGATATTACGCTGTACAGATCCGCAGATGTTTAACACGCGTGATATACATACGTCGAGTTTATTTACTCGTAGTTTGTTTGAGCGTAAAGTTGGCTCGCCTAGTTCGCCATCCTCTTCCTTCGCCCGGCAGCGACATAAAAGCTACCAAGTCTCGGTAGAGAAACCTGCACATGGTGAATCTCTCTCACCGATCCGTCGCGCTGCAAGATTATTCTTTAAACCAGGGTTGACACGTGGGGCACACGCCTCGTCGAATCTCCGGACGCCGACGCCGACGTTGCCGCAAAAGCCGGTTATCTTTCTATCGCGAACCGCGCTCCGAGCCACCCACGACGGGGGAGGGAGGTACCGCCATTGTCCAAAGTTGGGAATTTGCATTTGGAAGTCGAAGCCGCCGTCAGCAGAGCGGTTCTCTCCAATCTGGACAATGGTCATCTCCTTAGGCGGTCGGAGCTCCCCGTGGCGTCTGTTTTTTTCGCCCCAACATTTTTTTCCCCATCTTTCTTTCATTCGTTCGGTAATTTTTCCTTTCTCCGTATTCTTGGCTCTTCCTAATTCCCCCCCCCTACCCACCCTCCTCGGGAAAAGATTAGCCGAGTGCAGTAGGAATTTTCCGGGCCTTTCACACCGATGCAGCCGGGGATGTTTACTCAGGCGGTGGGGGCGAAATCGGTGAAAATAAACAAGGGATCGATAGCCGTGAAAGAGGGCGCAATATACCTGCTAATGGCACATGCATACCTGGAACGGTATAATATATATGTATATACGTATATATAAGGGTAGGGAATTTCACGGCTAAATAAACACGACGATTTTCCGCCATTATATGGAAGATTGTGACGTGCGTCAAAGCACCGTGCCATTTTCGCGTTTAGCGCTGCTATCGCAGCTGTTCGCCGAGGGACCCGTCTTGTATTTTTTTACGGGCCCCGATGCACTTAGAGTCTCGGAACGCCGCGGAGAACGTCGGCATCGAATAAGAAGCGGAATTTACTATTCCTCGCAAATACCCTCGGACTATGCGCGCAAGGCCATTAAGTGTAATCTCGCAATTTTGCATTCTTACTCGACGTGTAACGAGGTAATGGCGAACCTTATCGAGCGATTCAGCCGTGCGAGTTTATCGTGAGAAATATATATATATATATATATATATAGAGAGAGAGAAAGAGCTTGCGGCCCCGCTCTTTGCCTGCGGTCTCTTGTTTAATGTTTTTCATTAATTTTTTTTATATTCACCGTTGAGTTCTCGAGGTTAGCCGTTGTTCTTCCGGATGTGGGGCCCACAATGCTCAGGAGAAAACGGTGCAGGTACGACAATTGCCCGCGTTTTAACCCGGAAAAATCTCCGTTTTTATCGCTCCAGATTGTAAACAAAAACAGGTTCCACATAGCACGTGAGCCGAGCGGGGCCCTTCGTGTCGGGATTAATACGTAACAGCTGTCGGGCCCCGCGCGGCAGGTTGCAGCCTCGTTTCTTGTGCCTCAGACTCGTCTGCCGTATGTTACCGTACCGCTGACTTAGATATGAATTTTACAGCCCGGTATTTATTTTGATTGCATGGATATATCGTGTAGTAAATACACAGACGAAACTTGCGCCTGCGGAACCCAGCTTCTTTCACGGTATAAAAAGATAATTTTCACTCGAAGAGTTTTTTTTTTTATCCTTTATCCTTGGTTATATAACCTCAGGAAGTTCAATGTGTAATTGACTCTAATCTCTCTCCACCGATCGCGATTCGTCTCGCGCTTTATGGCGGCTGGAAATTCGTTAATCGAGACTAATTGGTAATTTTAGTAACCCTTTACTTCGATCCCTTTCTAATACTGCCGGTATGTTTGTGTCTTCAAATTTTTTTTCTCATTCCCCTTTTTCTTCCCCTCGCGCCCGACTAATTTAGGTACTTGCCTCCACGCTCGAATTCGTTTGTATTATGGGTCTGAAGCTCTAAAGGGTTGGTCTGGATCAACGTACCTGCAACAGAAGAAGATAAGACCGAATTATTAAAAATTCAAGCGGAAAATAATCACTTATTCTGTCGGATGATTCATTATCAGCATGTAAGCTGTATAAAGTGCGTTCCAAACATTTTTTTCCTGCGTCAAAAACTGGTAGCTCAAATACTATAATATTGTATCGACGAGGTAATTACAGAGCTTTGGATTATATTTACCGGAGGTTTACGATCTGAATTATTTCTTACGAACGTTAATATACTATGTTTGGATTTTATTTTCACTGATATTCGATTGAAACACGGTTTTCATTTGTTCCGAGCAGCAATGTGGCTAAAATTAAACGACATACAACAGCAACTGCAATTTTATGAATTTCACTTGTGTATTTGCAAGAATTCGTAGCTGAGGGAAATTTTCGAAACATCATTTCGAACTTACCCCGTACTTGCACGGCTGTGCGGCCGTTACACAAGTTGGCAATACATAAGACTGGAAAAAAAAAACTCGGTGGTATACGTAATCGAAGCGAACATTATGAGAGGGTAAGGCCTAATGGCTGAAGCGTGGATAACCAAAGCAACTCGTAAACTTAAACTTTCCTCCTCTCGCTATAACCCAATGACTTGCAAGTCCCCTTGTCGACTGTCACCATCAATCTTTGGGGGGTTAGCGAACGGTGTATCGAAACACTCCCTGCCTCCTTCAATATAGCGCCGGTGTACTGTATACAACCCTCGAATAGTTATCCAAAGTAGGCAACCCCCTATGGCTTCGAGATTAAAACACTCCCGCCCAATATTCGGTGCGATGTAATTTTTCTCCTCCCTCTAATTCCTCAGTTTCATCATCAGATCCGAAACTCGTCTTGGTCAGGAAGAGAAGAGAAATACAAAAAAAAAATCAAAAATAAAAACAGACAGAAAAAAAACGAACGTCCACCCTTAATTTCGTAGATGCGTCCGAGATGACTCGGCAACGTTGATGTAAAAATTAATTATGCACCGATGAATTCTTTCGGTCTGATGATCGGCGGTGCGTGGAAGAAAGTTGCGCTGCCGCATTTCTACCAGGAAGATGTAGAACATCCACATCTCGGTATGTAATAACGGTTACGGAGATGAGTCACGATCAGGCCGCGTGTTTAATTCTTACGATTTACGTCCGCAGGCTTCAGCTGGTTTGTACACACGTGCTGTGGGTAGGTTCTGGATAATGTCTCAGGCTATTCATAAGGATAAGGGAATATGGACGAACGTTGAGCAATGGGTTAGGGGTGCAATGCAGGCCTCATCATTTAGCCTCGGTATTGGCTGATTTATTGGAGTTTTAATATCGTCGCGACCGAGTTCGAGCTGCGACAGGGACAGCGTACGAGCGCGTCGCGATCGTTCCTCACTCCCGAGATTAATGACACCCTGTCACGAGTAAACGGGGTGGCCAGGGTGCAGTTCCTCCTCTGGGTTGCATTGGCGCCCCTTGATAGTCTCGAGGAGGTACACAACACGCTCGGAGACAAATTTCCGCAATTATAGTTGGCTGTTGGAGGGGGTATATTCGTCATCCGCACCCCGTATCCACACGGACGACGGTTAGCGAGGTCTCCGGATTTTCCACCGCGTGCAACACTTCTACCCGGCGATCATCGGGGGCTGATGAATATTACCGACAGCCTTAAATATCGACCCCCTTGATCTCGGACAGCGGGATCCACTGCCTGTGTGGCCGACGTCGTCTTCTCCTGATCCCGACTGGCATCATCGCGGGTTAACGTAGTTCACTGGAGCGATTCTCGGCCCTTCAAGCCCTTTGATACCACCCGGCTACCAACCGCCGCTGACGGAGCCCTCGGAGTCTTTGCCCGGGCGATTCGAGCGATCATCTATCCAGCCTCATTCGCTTACTCATTCCATTAGGCTCCGCACAGCTTCAGGGATGCTCGGGCTTCCAGGTCCCTGCACTCATGGCTGCCTTCTGATGCCTGCTCCCGCCGCCGGATTAGGCGCCGTCTCACTGACATTGAGATGGAAATGTCGGCGGGGGCCGCGCTGTGAACGCCCGGTATTTACTAACCGGTAATTTAACGAAGATGCCGTTTCACTGCGGCGAACCAGGGATGGGGGTGGCGGGATGATATTTATGGTTGATCTGAAAGGAGTTTTAATTGAACGCCGATGCAGCGATGCTTTCGCGAGTTACGGCGGTCAGTCCGCCGGATTTTCCCTGACCATTAAGGATGGATCCCCCTTCTCCCCTTCTCTCTACGACCATTGACGCGGGCTTCTTTGGACTCGACGGGTAATTTCGGGCTGCGTATAAAGGCGGAGGAGGAAATTTCGCACGCGTCACTTCCTTTCACCGTCGGGTAAAGAATCGACCTCAGAAAGCTTCGGGGGGGGGGGATCTCCAAGTTTTGATAGTTACGCACCCTGCAGTTAACCCTCCCCGTTGCGCCATGGCGTTGACGAAGGTAAACCGTTTTACTCCTTTCCCATGTAGGCACCTCAAAGCCAACTCTAAATGAGTCGACCATTCTGTTCTATTTCCAAAATTTCATGTTCACCTGGACAAATTTTCACCACCCAGCTTACGCCCGTTTGAACAATCGCCTGTAATTGTTTCAATTATTCATCGTCTCTCATCGCTTAGTGCGTTTCGTCATGTTTCCGCACAACCGGTATGATCGGTGGACTAGATCGAGCCGTGTCACTATATTTTTTCAATCCATCAGACAGAAAAAAAAAAAAAACAATCGGGCCACACGCAAACAGAGCCAAATGGGATTGACCGTTGTAACCAGATCAACGGTGATTATTCCAACGGCTCACGACGACGGCTCGAGTGCGCCTCGACACTTGTTCACGAGTGGAACGGAGGCATAGGAAATGGGTAGAGAGAACGGTTCCTGTTGTCGCTAGCAGGCATCAAACGTCAAACTGATTGTGAGTGACGGGACAAAGCCTCGTTGTCCGTCCATCCTCCTCTTCCTGCTGCAGTGTGTTTGTCGGTTGGTGGATCGAAATTCTGGGCTATCCTACCTCAACCTGCCAACTGGCCTCACCTCGCCTTCTGGATCCCACTCTCGACCATCGTCATTTCGGTTACCTAATTTTTCCCCCATTCTCCAGCTCCAGGAATTTTTAAAACACCGTCCTTCATCCAGCGGCTCGCTGATCCAGTTACTCGAAGCGTCGCGACGCTCGCGTCGCCCGGTGTAATAATCGCAAAGCTGGAGGCTGTAGGATTTTCTCCTAACCGCTCACGGCGAGCGTGTCCGTAATTGAAGGCTCTTTCATGAAGATGGTGGCACACTTTGAGGATCTTTAGGTACGGCATTGAAGAATGCTTCCTGTGTGGCCCGCCTGTTTTTTGGGGCACCTTTCCGAGTGCCTTGCAATGGGTGCTTAGCAACCGTGACTGAACGAGCTTGGAGTAATTCTTTTTTTCTTTCAACCCTCCTCCTCCGACCCTTTTACCTTCCTTTTCTCAATTTAATTCCACTTATTTTTCTCATTTCTTCCTCCACCTTGAATCCGGCAGCTCTTTATACGCGGAAACAGTTATCCTGGTCACGAGGTGATCCTGGTACACTGTGTAAGAAATACTGGCTCATCGCTCGCGCGGCGGTAATACAAAGCTGAGTATAAAGTAAAATAGAAAAAAAAAAGAAAAGGTGGATAATAAAACCAGAAACAACCGCCAGCCCCACGAAACCGATACTTTTTACGTGCGCGTGTCACAATACGTTCCTTGGACTGAAAAATTTATACCTGCACGTTTCGATATTCATCTCCGCGATGAATCTCTAAAAATTTCACATCCAGCGCAGCGTAGCGGTTGTTTCTAGAGACGGGTTTGAAAGCGTGACGTCCGATTTCGGAAATCGTAGAGGCTGATCTCTTTGATGTCTCGTCGCGGGCTCGAAATGCAGGGGCGCGCACCTGGCATTTGTAATAATTCACATTATGCAAACGACCCTTTCAGAGCATGGCGGCAGAGCTGGCTATACGGGCGCATGCCTCTGTGTCGTTGATTCGCTACTATCGCTCTCTCTTTCTCTCTCCCTCCAGAGATCCACCTATCTCGGATGCTATCTCGTTGAGGGATTCGCACGATCCGTAACTTATACCGAGGAACATCTGCTGGCATTCGTTGTATGCATGTTATGTTCCATCGCAAACGATTGGTACCATCGCTTCTTAACTCCTAGCCTACACTGCAGAAATTCCGGAAAAGGAAACTCAAGCTCTCCCTCTCTCTCTTCCTACGCAGCGCTGGATCGATTGATCGGTACAAACGGGTTTTAAACAAGGGATGATAATTATTCGGGTTCACGGCAGCCGCTCGCTTTCGGAACAAATTTGTTACGCGTAACACGGAGTGGTGGGTGGTGGTGGCGTGGCAACGCGGGTCGCGCATTGAGCTTGGGCTTAAACCGTGGTGGGCTTAGGGCTCGGCGCTATGCCGTGTGCGGTGAAATACGACACCGCTAGAATGTTACCCCGGCTGTGCTCCACCATTAGCTATTTACAGAAACAAGCTGTAAATAGGGCGCGGTGCAGTTGTCATTCAACACGACGTAACGCTGTTCACCGTCCGTTGTTCGCGGTCTCGTTGAAGGGCTGCGTGTGCAGCTAGGCTGAATGCGGTAACGATAATGCCTATCTTTTATTTTAGAACTGTACGTATCCTACTTAATGCGAGATTCAGAATATGAGGAACTTCTCGTTCCTCAGACTTCTCCAGACATTGATACTACTTGATCATTACTGTTTCATACCTTAAAACCTGTGGTAACATCAGGGTGGGAATTACAAGTGATATCAAAATTAAATCTAATCTTCTATATCAGACACGAAAACCATCCAGGATATTATTAACTATCCACGTTAGTCGGGACAATTAAGTCCAGGCATCGGAGGACCAACAATTAGGGATCCTCTTAAATGTTTTTATTATACTCACCTGCGCCTCGTCGAGGCCAAACAAAGTACCGGTTTTCAAACAAGGGCTAAGCGAAGGGCTGATTAGTCGCGTACACATAGTCGTAAGTAGAAGAGTAAACCCCGAAGATGATCGGGTTATTTATTCGAGGATGGGGTGAAACCGAAAATGAAACCGTTGAAGGGACCACGTGCTTTACCGCATGATATCGTCGTCGTATTATAACTATACCGTGTAAAGCGCGTGTCGTATTAGTATGTCGCGGATGGCATTTAAGTAGGAAGGAGAAGCCGCACCGCAAGAGGACATCCGGTGCTGAATATTGCATTACGCGCGTGCCGTGCGGAGTAGGGGCGTCGGTGACGTAACGTTATCAATGACTTTTTAATGAAATAATGGTACAAGATGGGGGGGGTGGGTTAAGGGCACACCGCATCTCGTCGCAGGTCGAAGTTGGCATTTTTCAGTAGAAGCAAATAATTACGAGTAAAAGCTTCGCATGTTTATGAAAGTTACACGAAGTAAACCGTTCGTGGTGTTCAACTATAGAAATGTCACTTTTCAAGCTTATATATTCGAACTTTCGAAAATGCAAATATAATTTTTGTGCGATTAAATTCTCGGAGAGATTGAGGGAGGGAGGGAGAGACAGCCGTTCGCCGGTCTGCCGCTTTTATTCCGTTCTCATCTTTTCCTTCTTCATTTCTCCCTTTTCACCGGGCATCTTCGACGGCTCCGGTAGGAAACGGGGACGGGATTCGTGACTCCAGGCGGGCCGGAACGGTCCGGAAGATTTATAAGCTCCGTGCTTACAGAGCGGACGGGATCAGCGCTTTGAGATTTTTAAATAGCGCGTACTGTTTGGTTTCCTAATTGGCCCATTCATTATGCTAATGAAAGAGTCCGCCGCGCGGCAGTCGGCCTGAGTCGCCGTGCAATTCGTTCCGTTTCATAAGATGAATAATTATTCTTATTTGCATAAATACATGAGATGTTTTCTGGTGACGCGGGGCGGGAATCGAGCCCTGCCACTGAACTGCGTCGCGAGCAACTTTCCCCGACTAAATTTTCACAGAAAGTTATGCAACGCCGAGTGTATTTTCATCCACGCATTCTGCGCGTTCGTAACGCGGTGATACCTTAGCGTATCACCTTTCGAAATGAACTATGCGAAAAGAAATATGAAATCAGGAAATTAGAGACACCTCGAATCGCTGTACGAAGGGATATTTCGACGGCTTATATGCAATAAAGATTAGAGAGCCACATGCGGATAATCCGCGTACCGGGAGAGGAGGAGGACGTTGCCGGCGTAAATTCCTCATAAAAAGAAAATCTAATCAACAGCTAATCCGCGGCAGGCGGGCCGATCCGGGGTGGAAATTGGAAGGGAATGAGGGCATCCCTAACTCCTGAGACTACGCCGTCGAAAAGTTCGGGAACAAATAAGGGCCGCGAGCCGTGATGCGATAAATGAATGGGTTTCGGGAAGCAGCCCTGCGTGTCATAAGCCCGCCTTTACCCCCTTCGCTCTCCTTATCCATCCTCCCTGTCGGTGGCGCTCGCCTGCATCGATCGAGTTTCCGCCCCTCAACCTCCGCTTCCGGCTCCTCCGACCCCGCAGGAACGGGGAGGAGGGTTTGGTCTGCCTTGCGAATTCTTCAACGTCGAGGGGAAAGAATCCAAGGATTTGACACTGCCGCGGCGCCAACGACTGAGACGGAAAATGTGCCCGGCAAAAACTCCCTGCAGCAGTCGTTACATCTTCCTGTATAGCGGCTAGCATTGCGGCTGAGTGGGGTGGAGGTCGTCTCGACGCTGCAAGCCTCGGCTCTATCAAGGGTAATCCGCGGAATTAATTCCACGATAAGTTAACGGGGGGGGGGGGGGGGGGGGGGAGATTTTTTCCGTAGGAGCAACGACGAGACGGTCGATCTCGGTTTTTGAACGGCAGAAAAGTTGATTCGTCCGTTTGACGGACCCGGGAAACGAGGCGCAGTGTCAGCTATACGACCAAAGCGAAAAGCCCGACGTGGCGGAACATTTCATTACGTATTCCGTTATTCGGACCCTGCACGATCCGTAAAAGGCTCAAGTGGGATCTTTGGAGGATTTCTCGCGGAGAGTCGACTCTGAATTCACTGGCGAACGATTTCGGTCCAACTCCGGTAGGACGAAGGAGGAAGAATGAAATTCAAACGTCGGGGAAAACGGAGGAAGAAGAGAGACGGACGATCCACGGGGAGGCGGCAGGTGGAAGTTCCTCGAGATCGACGGGGATCGAACAAGCGGGTCAGCCGACGAACGTTCGACGGAAACGGGGAACAGCGTGTGGTTGTCAAAAGGCGAGAGAGCTTATCGTTCGACCGGGCGAAAAGTAATCTACGTGACAAAGTTATACTTGGTTCGATTCGAGATCCCCGCAGGCGTTTGTTCGACGTGTCTTCGTATCGTTTTCGGCATCCCGGGTCAATCTCGATATATTCTTCACCCTTTTCAATCCCGAAAAAAGATCCGAGCTTGTACCAACGTTGTTCGCATACGTTTTATGACGAGGTTTTGTTTTGGTTATAAAATATTCGATAGTATCTTTTGCGGGAAGATTGTTCCCTTATATTTAATTGGTATTTGACGATGGATAGAAAATAACTATTTTGCCATTACGTTTCGGCGTGTAAAAAGAGCGACCTCTGCGAGCCGGAAGTGCGTTACAACGAAACGGTTGCTTCTAATTGATACCGGATTCCAATAAGCTTGATGATCAAAAAAAATTAGGTAGACTAAAAATTTGTGAATGTTTTCGTTAACGATTAGTCTAATTCGGACTCAGTTAATTCGGCAATGAAAATAATTGAAAAATTTGAGAATATCTTTCTGCTTTTTCTTCCTGTAACTTCAGGGTCTCAAATCTGACGTGAGCGACTTGCGAATTCTCCGGGGTGATTTCCGTAGGAAAATAGGGAGCGTGGAGTCGATATGGAGCCTTCGATCTATCAGGGGACTTTTCGAAGACGATGAAAGAGGTGACTGGTAATATCTAGGAGCGGACAGACGCGAGCCGGCAGAAACGCCATGATCATCATGTAGCGCATGTAACGTCGTCAACTCGCTCTCTCTCCCTCTCGTTTTTTCATCCCTTGCATCAACGACGCAGATTTCAGTAAAGTCAGTTGCTGACAATGGCTGGAACAATGCGCGGACCGGGCGAGGGGGGCACAAAGCCCGACAATAGATCGCCAAAAAGGAAAGCGAGTAAATACCCCTCCGCCTCTCATCTCGTACATGGGAATTACATTAATGAAACTAACTAATGCTAGAACAATGGGGTGCTTCGCCGGAAGCCACTCTCGACCCAGCTCTTCACCCCTCGCCTCGTGAAAAATAAGGGTAGAATGGAATCGCGGAAAAAGCGAACAGGTGACGACTCCTCACGAAGACTCGCCATTCGGGGTTTCGATTACCTTCTTGTCGGGTGACCGGGGATTTTTTCTTTGTGATTAAAAACTTTCCCCCTGGCTCGCATGATGGCCGACTATCAGCCAGACACGATATTTTTCTATCAAACCTGTATCTAGTTCCATGGCCGAATATTCTGGCTTTTAATATTCAACAGCGGGTAAAAATCGGACAATTCACTTCGCTCCGACGTCTGCGAGTAGCCCTTGACTAATGAATATTCATATTCGCTTCACGAATTTTAACCAATCACATCCGCCGATCAATTCTATTCGCGTGATCCATCGATCAGCCTAATTTTATAAGAGTCGGGTGAAGAAGGATTGTCCAGGTGGGATGGAAACGGTGTTTTTATAACGTATAAAAGAACGTCCTATGCTGAGGATAAGTTAAAGAGGCACTTAAATCGAGCACTTTAAACACGCCTCAGAATTTCACTACGTACAAGTATCGTACAGACACGTTAAGGAATCTGCTTGGAATGAAGCTTTTTACCTATTCAGGTGACAGAATCTTTTCTCAAGAGCACTTTTCCTAGCCGAGCCGCATGGCTTGTACAGCATTATAAGCACGAGTGGAAAGATCCGTGGGAATGGAGGAGCCTGAAATTAGTTACTCCGGGTCGTCTAGTTTTAGAATTCCAAACCCACCGCCGAGGAGAGTTGATGAGCTTAGAGTCGGGGGTGACGTGTTAAAGGTTAAAATACAACACCGGGTTGAGTTTAGAACGTGACTGAGAGCCGCGAGCCGCGTTGGGTATCGAAGCGGCCGCCGATCTCACGTTGAAAACGCATTCCGTTTAGAGAGCTTATCGGAAGTGGTTGGAACGAGGCTTGCTTGCTCGGCGAGTGCATGAGGCCTTCGTTAAATACTCGATTCCCGATCTAAGAATATCCTCAACCCGCATCAGGCCTGAGAAAGCTCCGATTTGATTGGCAATACGTTTCACGTTCGCCGGCAGAATTTTGAATTGGCAATCCGAAGCTCGGAATTTCGCATTCAACACCGTTGAAGCGTTTCGCCGTGAAACGATATCTTATTCCAATGCAACTGCGGGGTAAGATGAGCGGTGGTGCGATTGAAAAATTGCGCGAAGACCTTCTGCGGCCTTATTTTCCATTATTGCCTGCATTATTTTTCACCGGCTAACAACTTTCGCGATTCAATTCGGAGACGAATCTCGACGACGAGGGGTGGGATTTTGAGAAAACGCTCTCCGTTATTTATGGGAAGTTTTTGCGGCGCGCATCCATCGTCGAAGCCGCCTCGACGCGTCAAGGAAATTTATATTGAACTATGGAATGGGTGTATCCGAAGGCTGATAACCACGGACTTTCATCCCTGTCCGCTCGCAGCAGCCGGGCAGATTACTCGGAAACAACTACAAGGATGAATCAACCGTATCAAGTGACAAACTCAGCCGTGTGCAGACATCGACCGATTCCTCGATGACGTCGATTCCAGCCTACGGTGGTCAACTATTGATTTGACGCAGGGCGACTGCGAAATATATTCGAAAATCGGCCTATCACGCATCGCTCAAGCCGCAGTGGCACAGATTCCGTTTTCCTGCAGTTGCAGTTTCACCTCGTTCGAATCGTCGATTAATCCCGTTGCAGAGCACCGCCTTGTCGTGTGAAATAATTGTGTCAGGTTGACTCAGTGAACACATCGAAATTGTCTATCTTTTTTCAATTTCAAACGCCGTTCCAGCGAGTCAGGTGAGCGAAAAGCTGCAGCCATTGACGCTGCGAAATTGGCAGTGAAAAAAAATTGACTCCGCACGGTGTAAAAAGAACCGGAATCCATATTCAGGTATAATTGGCCGTATGAATGAACCGCGGGGCTCCGGAGCATAAATCCGACCCCCGCGCCAGTTTCGAATTCGATTTCCAGCGTGTCTGGTCATTAGCGTGCCCGCGTTAAACCCGTTCCGAAGGGAGGTAACGGACGGATGTGCGCATCTGTACGCCACTCCGCGTTCCGCAACGCAGTTTTTAGGGTGGATTCCAGGTGGCGACACGGCTTTCAGCGTAAACTTCCGGGGGAGCTTCGGCGATGTGCCCGGAATTACGAAGCCAGACTCGAATATGTACTCGATATATTACATGCCAGGTGTTTGTAGATCCCGTAGTCGGGGGGTTTTCGCCAAAGAGTTAAAGCGGCGGCATGGCAACGAAAGCGTCGAGCTTAATTCGCAAAGTTGCAAATTGCGGGTGACGTGTGATTGAAAAACAGTCGTTGCAAGAGGGGCTTAACTCGAGTCTCACCTCAGGCCTTATCCACGACTCGTGCTCCAACTTCCGCAGGGTGAAAACGCGAGCTTTATACGTAGGCACTAAAGAGAGTTCGGATTTAGGCTTTTAGCATCCGTCTACGTGCCGTACGTGTGTAGAACGCAGAGGCACGGTTCAAGTTTGAAAAGGAGTCAAACGCAGCGTTAAGCTAACCGCGAAATACAGGCGAGTGGATGGCTCCTGTAGCCCATATTCACCCATCACCGGGTTTTGCAAGGTACATTATACTCTTGGGCAGCGTACAGCCTGGCGGACTTTTCTCCGAGTTTCCTTCGCCGCTTCGTGCGGAGGCCTATAAAACTTTCTGGTCGACAAACTTATTCGCCGTATGTTTTATCAGCAACGTTTCTCAGGACCTCGGCGTATCTCGGTCCACATCTCACCCGCACCTCCCCTCCGAAGCACAACTTCGTTATGTGTGCCAAAGCACAATAACGTAGCTTGTACAGCGTTGAAACATCGCCGTATAATTTGTACGCGTTTGCGTAAGCGGACGCACAACCACGCATACCGTGTAATTCACCGGATGCTCGGGGTTCGGACTCGGACCCTGCAGTGTCAATTTTAATCAGCCGCCCTCCGACGTCTTAAAGCGACCCCTCGAATTTACAATTTTATTCCCTCTCATACTTAATTTCTGAGAAAGTATATATTACGCAAAGAATACTGGAAAAATTATCAAGAAAAATCCAAGGAGGAAGTCTCGTTAAATATCCGAAACTATACTTCACTGACACGCCGATTTTGGCACTTTGAAAAAAGTTTGGATCTTTCGAAAGTTTGAATATTTTCGTTTGTAGGTACGTCTCAAAGTCTTGACCCGAGGCCCTTTCGAGCCGTTATAAAAGGCGTGACCTTTTTTGCCTGGGAAATGTCGTCGACGCGGCATTTTCCCGAATACGATATACTAGTCGAATATCCGGAAGTGGAAGAAGGCGCGCGTTGTTCGCGTATGGAAATCCCTCTCGGGTTTCTCTTTTTTTTCCTCGATTCTCGTCCTTTATCGGAGCGAATAGACGACGGGCGTGTCTCAGACGTCTGAATCGAAAGTGTCGACGACGGTAGGATTAGCGAGCATTGTGCGATGCAAGCAAGCCTTCGCCCCGCGTTGCGGAATAGGCGTAAGCCTCTTCCTTCCCGAGCGACAGACTCCCGCGCTCTCACACTTAAGTGGAATATTGAGCCGTTTTTATTATACCTTTTTCCTCTTTTATTTCTGCTCGCTATACTCGCAGGAATGAGCGCGACATTACAAGGCACAACAGTGCCATGCTTGTGCGTTATGCTGTCGGCGATAGACGCGAAGTTGCGGATGTTGGCGACAGGTGACTGCGAAAACGACGACGACGATGACGACGACTCGACGAAACGTGAAGAATTGCAGCCACTCTGTTTCATAGCCTCCGTATAGTATATCCGTGCGAATATACGTTGCGAAATAGGTACGTGACGCGAAGTTCGCAGCTGTTACTTGGCGAGAAAAATTCGTACGGAGTGAATTTTAGGTCATGACTTTCCCGCTGTGGAAAGAACGAAAAATAAAGCTGTTGATATTTTCCCAATGATATAGTAAAGCTGCGGTTATCGTAACCGTTTGCCTCTAATGACGATCAATTTGCAATCGTGCAAACGTTGAGAACAGATCTGTTTATTTGTTTTTATTTCCCCAAGATTCTAGATAATTTATAACAGACTTCAAACGTTGTTGCACTTTCGACTTCGTATTTTTACCGTTTATCTCACTTTTCCTTGACGCTTCGCGCACGTATGCTGCATCCAGTGCACGGTGCGCAATGTGCAATATCTTACATTAACTCGAGCCGAGTGAGTCACCGTTATTAAATACGGCCAGGCCTCATACATGTACTTGCGCAATTTGCTGCAGTATCTCGCATAGTTGCTGAAGTTTACTTGCTCAGATGCACCTACGATATATTCGCGATTACCCAACGCCGTTTGATGCCTCGGTGAAACTATGGTGATCGAATATTCGTGTCAAACCACGTCCGCATGGAACTGTTCCGACTAGTTCAATTTGGGCTCGATCGTATACGGTATTGATTTCAGCGGTGCTGATGCTCTTCAAAGAAAAATATCCACTTCGCGAATGCTCGTGCAAAATAAGGAACATTGAATACCCTCGAATATCACAACGATATCCACTTTCGTTTAATTAACAATAAATTGCCGACAACAGGTTAATTTCACATTGGCTGTACAAGCTCGCGATGCTCGATGAATTTCGTTGAGTGAAAAAAAATTTCACCTTATATTATACGCGGAATGTTCTTCGATTTTGGCAATTTTTAATCTCTACGCGCAGTAACAGTTCCATCCGACATTGTTTGACCGAATGCCGGTCAAAGCAGGACTCGCGCTTCTAATTATAAGAGAGAGAAAGTTTGTATATAGTGATGTGATTTGCCGTGTGGAATTGGAATTGTTAAAGGGGTTGGACGGCGGCTTATACCTATAGTACTATCCGTTGCGGCGCGGTATCGGAAGCCATCAATGTCTGGAGGGGGTGAAAAATGATCCTGGAAGTTTATCGAACGCGCGTAGCCGAGGCTGCATGGCGATGACGTATGGACACGAGACGTCCATCAGCCATCCAATATCTGCCCTGGTATGGAATGGCGTGCGTCGTTCACCGTCGGAGGCAATCGGTGTATTTTTTTACTATCCTGCCCGCTGCATCTCCGGATTCGTCGACGGGGGGGGTTGGGGGTTGTTCTATCAGCACTTTTAGTGCCCACCAGGGACTTTACGAGTTCGCCAATCACGCCGAAACAGAATGTCTTCTTTGTTACAAGATTATATCCGTTGTTTCGAAGCTGGGTGCATTGACGGCGAGTGACGCGAAGCAAAATCTTTACCCTCGACAATAATCGCTGTGAATTAAGGCTTTGAGAATTGAGGAACCGAGGCGGGAAAATGTCCGGTCATTTTATATCGGTCTCGCGAATGTTGAAAGCGCTGCTGCACCCTCGAAGATAAGAACGTAAGCGTGTTATATTCCCAGAAGTACAACTCTCCTACGGCAACGAAGTTAATCGTCGATTAACTTTTATGATCTTTGTGCGCGATATTTTTACGATGACACATCTCATCCGTCGAATATCCTTGTCTGTACGACATTTTTCCTTACATTTTTTTTTTCTTTTTTTTTTTCACCGTACAAGCGTGTCGTACACACCCGGCGTTCACCGACAATTTTTATATTATATCGATACGAAGAAAAGCATTTTCCCTCTGTTCTACAAAACGTCGAGAGAATTCGTACAGTAAAACGTGAGAGTTCGATTTGTTGCTCGCTTTTTTTCAACCTGAACTTCGGCTTCGCTTACCCCAGCGGTGCAGAGTACGAAACACACTTTCCAGCGCGAGGCTTTCAGCGAAATACACCCTTTCCTTTTTCCAACCCCCATTTTTCCATATCTTACTTTTCGGCCTCGTTTATCCGTCTCGATTTCGATGGGTCACAAGTTATTATTTCGACCTCGTTCATGCTTGCAGGGTTTATTGCACGTGGATACTGTTGAATGGGACAGGATATTTAGCGCCGCCTGGTGGTGCGGAATCTCCGCATATGCATAGAGGCGGTAACGATCAGTTAAACGAACGCGTAATCCCGGCTTATCGCCATGCTAGTGATCGTCGCGGGAGATTTTAGTAGTTCGCATCTCGTAAGGTGTTAATATTTACCCATCTCACTTGTCACTTACATACATAGTATAAATATAACGTGCATGCACATACGTTTCTCTTTACCCATGCAACTGTGCTTCCTCGGAGCTTAACGATTGTTCTCTGAGAACAAGAGGTACATACCTGGAACAGAAAAAAAGAGAAAGATGTCAGATCGTCGTACGGATTGTGGTTCCTCGAAATTTTCATATATTTTTTCGAAGGAAATCGCGATTTACATTTTTATGCTGCTTAAATATGTACCGTTAGATTTGGAAATAGATTCACCACCTCTTGTGAACAAGAAAAAGTTCCAAGTAAGTTACGAATCTAACGGAGGCTCGCACGCGTTCCCTTAAATTTTAAAACCCCCGGAGACCGCAGGGGTTGACTGAGGTGATGCGAGTGGGAGAACCGAGAGAGAGAGAGAGAGAAAAAAAAAGAAAAGATAGATGGAAAAGAGAAAAAAAAAAGGGGAAAGAAAGGAAATTTGAATCCCTGCGGCGGATTTCGAAATGTTTCCCTTTGTTGGCTAAAGAAAACACACGTTACCATCGAATTTCTACGTGCAGCCAGTTGCGTGCAGCTCTGCGCGTATAGGGTGTTGTTGTTGTTTTCTTTTTTTTTTATTTTTTCTTACTCATTCTCTTTTCACCTTTTTCTTTCCCTCTCTTCCATTACCAACATTCACTTCCGTGCGGTGAAGAGTTTTTACTCTCTCTCTCTCTCTCATCAGCCGCACGACAATGTGGATAATCTCCACCCTCCCCCCCTGACAAAAACCACAGTGAAACTTTTTCTATTCACCCATTTCGCAATTGTGTGAGAAAATTTGTCAAATTTCGACAACCTTAAGAGGAACGCGAGGATCATGAGAGTCTTGTACGGGCAACGTTTTTTCTCCACTTTTCCTTTCTCTCCGTCTATTTTTCCCCGAGGTCTTCGCTGATCGTTAAGGTCGAGTCATTCGATATTCAATTCACGATTACGCATTAAAGGCATACTAATTGCGATTCAGGTTCGCGCAGACCTTCCATGCAACTCGGTCACGCCACGACCTCCGTTCGTTCCGTGCGTGATAAAAAGGAATTGGTAAGGGTTGAAGGAGGGTGGGCGATGAAAAAAAAGTTTGGCAAACCATTTCAGACCACGCGAAAACTCGGAAATCGACAATATTCCAGAGAAAAGTATTCTTTCTCCGACGTATATGTATAACTACGCACCTGTCTACCCTAATTCAGGTTAATCAGACTTTCGAAATTGAAATTATTTTTAGCCGAACAATTTTGCTCGCTCGATACATATTACATATGGGATAATTCATCTAATCTTGATGGAGCAAAAAAAAAAATCATGTAATCATTACTTTCTTACCAGCACGAGTCCCGGCGAAGAGGAAAGAATAAAAAAAATAAAAAATAAGAAAATCCCTCACGTTACAACCGAAACACAATGGCGCGTCCATCGCTCTCTTGCGGGCGTTTGTTATCATCGGACTCTTTATTCCCGTCAATTTCATATTGTACGTGTGATATTTCATTACGAGAAAGGGGAGCCGTGAAAATCGGCAACATGACACGACGACGGTGATGCATGCATGCGACGCAGCTTGCCTCCAAATTCGCTATTCCTCCAACTCCTGTTGTCTCAGTTCCCCAGGCGCTGATCAGTGGCTCTTCCGTCGGGATAAAAGAGGGTCCCTCGGCCTCCCGGGATTCGGATGAGGTGACTCACTTACGGCTCCTGCGTTGGCATCCGGCGCCATCATCGCGGCTATTGTGGATATCCGAACTTATGAATACGATCAAGTCACGGATGCGTGGGCGACGTTGCAGGTGTCGGTGCTGGTTTATAGGATTTTCGGATATTGCTCTCACGGCCGGTCAATTGTGCGCGGGAAAAGTTCTCTCCTGTAATATATAAGACTTTTGTTCGGTTTAAAATCGCTGCCCGGCCACCCTGCGTGCGGATTTACTTGCGGATTTATTCCCGCGGTTGTTTGTCCGCAAAAAGAAGAAAGAGAAAAGCGATAAAAATAAAAAAATGATTAAACACCGCGGTGATCTGACCGAGTTTCCAAATAACCAACCGCTGCTGTTGCTGCTGGGCAACGGCCCGCACGGTCCGACTAAATGTGTCGGGAGAAAATTTGCATTTCGTTTCGAACCGAGCGATTCGATGCGTATCCACTGTGCGGAGCTCGTCTGTAGATACCTGTGTACCTACCCACCAACCTACCAATTGGATAGATAAATTGGAGATGATTGATAGGAACTTTTTCCAATTACACTTCGTCGAAACTGCATGACGAGTATGAATAACGAACGCGTATCGATACCCGCGCTCAACTTTGGTGGGACAGATTTCACGCGGGATTTATGCATTTTTGAAAAATAAATCCTCAATCATGCACGTTCAAAGTTACGAACAAAGAAAGAAATTAAAAATGTTCGGTGTTTGCGATTTTGGACATAAGTCGTCCGGTATGCAAGTGCGAAAATCGTTTTTATCGGAATGGAGAGAATCCGGATTAGATTTTGTCGCTGCAGCATGCAAGCAATTCCCCCGCACGCCGAAAGAATCAGGGACCGAGTTTCTACCCTATCGTATCGAACGTTGGGCGTCCACGATTCCCACCCTCGTTGTAATCTGCACGTCCCTCATTGAACAGATAATTCCCGTCTGTTGCAACGTCGTTAACTTCTTCTCGTCGCAAGTTCACGTGACGCATCGTACGCGTCACACGTACCGACGTCAAATTCCGCGTTCACGCATAGTCAAGAGTCCAAGGGCTATCAATCACACCTATACATGGTGTATACGCGGTTCCCTAGCGAGGGCGCTCGTTATTACGACGAGAAGTAATCAAAACCGGTTAAAAACGTCTGAATTTTCGCGACGAATACGAGAGATGAGAAATGAAAAACACGCAGGAGCCGTTAATTCGAGTCTGCTGCGTACCTATAATTACAAGCAGTCAAAACTGCTTCAACTTTAACCACTCAGAATTAAAGGGTGAATTATTCAACCCTGATTACGGAATTAAGGAAGGGAAAATGCGGTTTTAGGGTGATTAAAATTTTCCGTTAAACAGTGACCGCGTCTTGTGAAATCGGCCCGTCTTCGCGTGGAGAAAATTTGAATAAATTATCAATCGTTATGCAATCTGAGTCGATCATGTGTGGTACGGGGAAATTTGTGACTCGAGAGTTTTTTCATCGCTCACGTGTTTTCCTCAACGTATCCACCGCGAGTCGTCGAATATCCGAAAGTTTTCAGCAACGGCGATAAAAACTTATACACGTAATAAAGTAAAGCACAGCGTGAAGCGGAGAGAGAAGAAAACGAGCCATATCGCGGTTGCGAGTACCGAAGGGGGAATTCACGGCTCGTAGAGCATGGCCGATATCCGCGAGCATGTGGGCTTCGCAGGGACACGTAGAGAAGTCGAAACCTGTGGTAAGGTGTACTCGGCGACTGTTTTTCCAAAATTTATTACACCACACCCCGCATCGCGGTACAAAGTCGAAGCGGAAATCGACGTCTGTTCGACTCGGTGAACAAAAATATCTAGTTTGAAATAACTGAAATAACCGAAGAGCCGGCGAATCGCAGGGTATCACATACTGGTTGCGTGTACGGTTCGCGGACAACGAATGCGAACGAGGGGTGTATGTAATAAATAAAGAGCAGAAGACCGATGTAGCTGAATGAATTATTCAGCCATCCTGCAGAAGCAAACCTTCCTGCGAGTTTTTGTTTAAAATATTATTTGCGGTTTCACTTTGCTTCGCAAACTCCTCCGCGACTCGGCTCGTCGTGTGCCTGTAATATCTCTGCTTTTATTCCGGTTGGATACAGAAGCGTTTGATAAAACTCTACGTACCCGCCCTCGTTTTCTACATTTCTGTTATTTTCACCCGTGTGCAGTACAGGGGGAGAAAATCTATTCCTCCACACGTCCGGCATAGGTTATACAACGTTATAGATATCCCTATAACGCTCTGTAATATTCCCTCGTATTGTTAGAGCTACGATGCCGGTTAACGCAGCGCATACGTTATATCCAACCACCCACTTCAATACTAAATATCGTAATGCCATGCCTCGAACTTGAGTTGATATCCGTTTAGCCGATGTATCTGTGGCCGAAGGCTGAAGTGGGTAATTACAGACGAGTAGGCGGACGCTTTCTCTGTTATTATTTATAGTACCCCGTGTATATTTCAGGAGCGTTTTCATTCCGGTGACAGGTAATACTCGTCCTTGGGTATATATCTCGCACTCTGCCTCCTTTCTCTCCTTCGTCTATGGTAACGGTAATGGAAATACGGTCCGAGTGTAACTTGAATTCCTTTTCGAACAACGGAACTGTCAAACGAGTCGCGTCACCGAAGTTGTTCCAATTTCTAGTCAGCCCGCGACACGTCATGCAGGTAACGTGGTTGAAAAGTAGCATCTTACCGAGCTTAATAACGTGATAACCGGACCGTAATGGTGCGCTATAATTACCGTTTTGTAATCCATTTACCCTTAACGAGAATGCTTTTAAGTAGAACCCGGCGTTCCCTGAGTCGAGTGGCGCTGACGATGAGATAAGAATAAGAAATTCCCAACCTGCTTCACTACTACTGTCAGCTACTCGTTTACTCAAACCGAGTTACCCCCTATCGACTGACTAGACAACGCGACGAGTCACAGCTCACCCTTATCTCTCCGGGTGGCCTGACTATTACCGACAAAGTGCTTTCCTCGTTTCGCCTCGGCCTCGTTCAGCGTTCCCGTTATCCACGCGGAAGAAACTCTTCCTTCGCTCCCTCGTTTCCTCGCATGTGCGAGAAAGCCACTCAATAATTGGGCTGGCTGCAGGTAGCAGCGATAAAAACGAAAAGAAGCGAGAGACCCTTTCTCGTTTTACTTAGCGTTCGAAACGCCGGGATCGGTATTCTTCCCCGTCAGCACCGACAAAAACAACAATAGAAACAACAACAGCAACAAGAAAAACAACAGCTTTTTCAGTTTTATTGCAATTAGTTTGCGGAGAGGCTCGGTACACAGACTCTCGATGCGTTATTGCGTATTGCGACCAACTCGAGCGCCATTCGTGAGAGAAGAGCAAATAGTACGCAATAAACACGGTTGTACATCACGCGTGCGGCAACCCTTTACCTATGTATGTCCTCTGTGCTACGTCGGTGCGGAAAAGGGATGACTCAGTGTCTCTGGAGTCCACTACACTCCTCTGTTTTTATACACCATTGATACAGTGAACGCAAGTGATCCTGCCTTGCACTCCGCTATGGATACTCCAGCTCCGGATGTGATCTCCTCGTATGCTGCGGCACCGCAGCTGCGTGTGGATAGGTGTGCGGGTTTAGATGAACGTGAACCCCTCGACCAGGCGTTGAATCAACTGTCCGAGCAGTAAATTAAAAACTTTATTGTAGCACTTGGTTTTTTTTAATATCTTCCTTTTTTTCCCGACGGCCGCACCTGCTCCTGGATCAAATGTGCAATCTCGTCGTACATGCTTCTTCGTAAACCGGCACCGGGTATTTATAATCCGTCTATCAAACCTGCACGAGCTTTTGAAAATCCTCGCGTGACGTTCACGCGTCTCTCTCGGACGGTTTCGGTGACTCACGTCAGCTGGAATGGCTAATTGCCTGGGTAGGTGTGCTAATTAACCTCTCCCCAATTGTCGGTCGGTAGGTGGTTTGGCTGTTACAATATTCACGGTGTGATAGTCGTTGTATTGCATTAGTCGCGCTGTTGGAACATATCGGTGCATTCCTGTGTTCGGAAAAATGGAGTCCCTAAATCACAGGGTTCGAGTTCCGAGATGTTTTTCAATTCAACGGTGTGGAATGGCTGAAATATTGAGCTCGCCGGGTCAGCCGGTCAAAAATCATTCATTACGCGAGTAAATATTTGACAAGGACCCGCACCCCGAAGCTGCCCGCTCACTCTTTCCGTCCGTTCCCTCTCTTCCTCCGCACGTCCGACACGCGTGTTCGTAAGCGCACGCACGTATTATACGTTTATACGTCAACCGACGCACCGTCTCCTGTCAAATCCAGACAGAGCGCGTGTCACGGGAATATAAACGGGCCCGTTAGCACCAGTGCGTCAATCAGAAAATCACTAGTTATCGCTCGTTATCGTTTACTCTGGTCGGCTGAGCTTTACCCGTGACATTGTGAGTGCGCCGTTCCGGCACAATCGCGCATTTCGCTTTTTCTAACCTCGCCTACAATCTAACCCTCGACGAGATCAAAGTTGGCCCCGTATTCCGTTTCACAAGCCGTCCGATTTTCTCTCAGTGTTTCTGTTCCGCCCTTTACCCACTACTGGATATTTCACAAAAATCGCAGTGGGTGTATTTCACGTAATATCCAGCTCAAAACCCGCAATATCCGTTTTAGAATTCTGAAAAACTAAACCTTGCAAAGTTTATAAAATTATTAAAAAAAAAAGAAAAAAGAAATTTACCCTTTAAAATGACAAGCTTTCACCACCACGCATTGCATCTTTTCCCAAGCGATCGAGGAATGCGAATTGAGGAATATCATGGGAATCGACACGCGGATCGAGATCTGCGGTGTTGATTGTCATGCGAAAGCTTGGCACTCGAACCTACGTTACCTAACGTACCCAGGTTACGTGACGTTGCTCAATCCATCATAAGATCTCCAAGACACACGCAGCTGTGCGATGGATGATTTTGTTCCACCGCTTCTCTGCACCTGCTCTCACGTCTGTCCGCACAAATATGTTCCTATACGCGTAGACGGGTTCTTTTTATCATCAAGGTCCACGAAGGGACGGATGTACCATGATACATGGTGTTCAAAATCCAGGGGTTTTCAGACTTGATCTCCTGCAGTGGTAGACTCGAGTTGATCGTTCAATGTTCCTGTCTTTTTACAGCGTATACATTTACTATTCACCTGAATACCGAGTTCTCTATTTTCATCCACTACGAGACAGCCGATTGTAGCCATCTCACGATATCGAGGATAGTTAGGAAAGTTCTGAACTTCAATATCGTCGCAGGATTAACGCCGTTGTGGATACGGTAATAGATTTCGCTAAGTGACCAAAATTGCACCTAGTAGTTGCGCACCATTTTTTTCCTTTTAGCATAACGGTTGTACTTTGGTAGTGTCGTCAATATTTGATGGTTTGGATTCTCGGGCAGTTTCATGGTCTCTGATTTTTCAGTCGCAATGACCACCGCTTGACGCGGCACTTTGTGCTTCTGTCACTTGACCACATAGTTTTGTTAACTGGCCGTGGCGTTGACGGCTGACATTCCGATTCCTTATTTCTCTCTCCGTTTTCCTGCCCGCCAAACGAAATCACGACCTCGCTGATTGACGTTAAGCAGCTCGAGCAGTTTTGGTTTGAGTCCAGTCCTCATCTGCCGGGGAATTAATTTCATGTGGTAACGACAGGCGTCGACAGGAGTTGTTCCAGATCTCGATTTCTCAGGAGAAATCACGAAAAAACGAGCAAGCCTGATAGTTCGTCGTTTCGTCGTTTAAAACGCTTAGCCGCGAAGAAGAGTTTCTCTGTTCTTGTTCGAAAAGAGCAGTCGTCTTTTTGAATCTTTCTTTGTTCGTTGGCTTTAAAAAAAGAACTGTGTAAATAAATAACGACGGCGGTAATAAAATCCGGACCCCATGAGACTCTGCAAACTCTTGCGACCACCTTGCTCGGTGGACGTTGAAGTATCGGAACCATCTCGATTTATACTTATCGGATTATCCCTTTGTGGAGTACCAACTACGACTGTTCCACTCTACCGACGTCATCGCTCTTGACGAGCAGAGAGATTTTACTCTCTGATTGTGATAAGTACGTGTTCAAAGTCAGGTTAATTATCGATATTTAATTACCGTTCAAGGTGCATGCCGGAAGTGAAAAATGCGTTTTACGACGACGTTTGATTTTTCCAAGACCTGCTAAAGGTCGCTGTAAATTTCCTCAGCATTTATTTATCGTAATTTGTTTCGGTTATTAGTCAAGTGTCGAAACGTCAATATGCATCGTACCAGGCTAGGAAGAAGAATATCTTCGTCGAAGCGCGATTGCGAATCGGTGTCACGATTGCACATCTCTCGTTTCATTACTGAGAACGGATTATGCGGAATCTTGATGACATTTTGCTGACTCGTCGTTTGTCTCGCTCCAATCGCCGCGGCGCGTATCGCAGTAATATAGATCAATCTTCGACCCACTAAGTCACGGTTGCTGCAATTAATCGAATTGTCTGTATAACTCTCATCATTGCGAAAAATTTACCCTCCCGAAATTACCGTGGTGTATTTTATTTTTGGAAAAATCGTTGGTCGTTAGTCCCAGTGTCACGGTGACTGAGTAGTTGAAAATGAGAGGGAAAAATATTGGTTAGGAAAATTGAAAAATTGCTGTGACTCGCGTTTCTTTCCTCAACTGTGAGAAATCAATGGGATTATACAGGCATGTAATACTCGGATGAAGAGGGGAGAACCGCGAACGGTATATAATAAGAATACCTAAGGGGAAAAATACACTTTAAGACGAAGTCTGCAGCCAGAGAAAGAAGAAGAAAACGTACCGTGGATCAAACGGCTGATCTGGTTGATATTGCGCGTATAATATATGTATACCTTGGAGTTGGATTGGTGAGAGCTTTGAGGGACAAGTTATTGGTTGAGAATGAATTAGCATATACCTGTATTTTCTCACATCTATCAACGATGGAAATATTTTGTTCGATATCTGGCAAAACTACTGATAGGGCAGCCAATATCTGATATACCTTCTGCGTATAATATCTGCGGATGATTGACGATATTCTGGTTTATACTTGGAACTGTAAACACGTCTATTATATCGCTTTTCATTTGTGAAGAATTTGCTCTGCGCCAGAGCTGCGCATTCTCAAGTTCCCAGGTTTCAATAGCCTGCAGGCTTCGAGGATCCGAGAATTGTTGAAAAATAAGAATCGTAGAGAAGCTGCAGGAATATATAGGGATATATTCAGAGGGGAAATAAACTTCCGGGATGAATAGCAATGAAGAGATGAATAACGAAGGGGAATTAATCAGGAATTATCCGGAAAACAATAGAATATGAATGAATAGGAATTTGAATAAAAATGTTAATAATAGCTCTCGCCAGGCGCCAACCCCTCGCCAGTTTCGACCTCCTTCTTCATCGCGGTGTTAATTCTCGG
Organism: Neodiprion pinetum; assembly: GCF_021155775.2. Lineage (NCBI taxonomy): Eukaryota > Metazoa > Arthropoda > Insecta > Hymenoptera > Diprionidae > Neodiprion > Neodiprion pinetum. Next base: position 4,752,451 of record NC_060237.1, on the reverse strand, counting down.
CAAACAAACGAATTCACCGTAAAGTATTAACGCAGAATTGTTAATGAAAAAAAAAAAATTTGTCAACCCCTCCACAAATTTCCCTGTACCAAAAAATTTGCCCGATTCGATTAGCCGTTGGTCAAAGTCCTGTTATCCTCACGGGGGTAATAAAGAACGTAAAAAATGACAAGCAAAGAAAGGTCAAATTAGATTCGAATTATAAATAATGCTATGCAGTGCAATCGAATGGTGTGCGAAACAGGCGGCTCGAGGCAGAGCGCAAGTACAGGTAATGCGAAAATTAATTACGCGCGGAGAGGATCAGCCAGCGACATTTAATATCCCGCAAGCAACATATTAATTAAACTATTAATTAATTACTCGAAAGCGCCGAGATTCAGCCCCTTGGTGCTCGGTGGAGAGAGGGAGAAGGAGAAGGAGAAGGAGAGAAGGGAACTTCGCCGAACCTCGTAGTTCAGTAAGGCGAAAGGCGAAAGGCGAAAGGTGGAGGGTGGAGGGTGGAAGGCGAAGGTACAGGGTGGATGGCCGTGCCAGAGCGAATATTGAAATATAATTATAGCAGCGGTTTAATAAGCCAACGGCTCACGGCTAGACTGGGCTGTGATATACGCGAGTACACGCCGCGACGTACTTGCGCAATTTCCCTCATTTACCTCCCCCCCTGCCCTCCTCCTGTGCCCCACCCCTTACCCTGCAAAATCCACTCGTGCGTTAACAGATACGCGCTGAGAAGCCGCTTGACACAAACGAATAACGGATACTGCAGCGTGGCGCGAACTTGTACCTAATTTAGGATGCAGGGAGATAAACGAAAAAAAAAAAATGTTACAAATGAGGTCGAATTGCATCCGTGTATAAATTTATAACAAATCAAAGTCAAAACTACGATGTCATTTTCAGCGTTTTTATGGAAGATTTGAAAACTTTTGTTATTTCAACGAAATCATTCCCGGGGTTTGTATTGCAACGATCTCGGGTTAAGGGATGAAATAACGGGTTTCTTTAGCGTAAAGAAATGATCTAACGGGCACAAATAAATTGAGCGGTGAAAATGATTTTATTGGCGATACGCGTTTTTGTTAGAAGTCAGTAACGAGATTGTTTTTACAATAACGTTGGTTGACGAAGCATCCTAAATCTTTCTTTAACACATGCGTTTCTTTGTCTACAATGACTGGTGGATAAGAAAGAGGGGTAAGAAACGGGTGATTTCACCCTTTGCAACAGTGTTATTACAAGTTCGTTAAAGTACTTTGTTTCCGGGTCTGGGAGTATGCGCGTTGTACGAGACACGTACACAACGCGTCACTTTGAATTATTAATAACCAAGCTATTAGCGCGGTTAATTATGCAATGGTGCGTGAACATTCATGGTGTGCAGGCCACGGCGTCACGGGAAAATGCAAGATTAATATTACCTCGACGATATGCATGGGAACGAATCTCGGTTGTCCCGGTAACGTAATAACTCAGCTGTTTCATTGATGCGTAATTAAGTATCCTCCGATATTTATGTCTTCATCACTTCGGTTTTCTCACAGAAAATTATCGTATTCTAATATTCTATACATTTTCTAGGCGCAAGCGTATTTTAAATTCATCACGACATAGCTAATTGAACGACGAAATAAATCATTCCGATGCAATTCGATCGAGAGACTGTTCTCTCCATTTTTTCCTTCGCTCAAATTTCGTCTTATTTCCTGATGCCACAGGGGCTGAATTTTATGATAAATGAGAAAGGTGTGTGGGATTTTCTACAGCGTGTTATCAACGGTCTGTACGATGTGTAAAAAATGAACGGTTAACTCAATCGCGACGGGTGATATGGAAAGGTATATTATTTATCATCGGTTGATTAGGCGTGTGTCAAATCTGAACGGATGCGGGCAGTCGAAACAAGAATATCAGAAGCGAGACTGAAAGGATGAGCTGTGAAAAAATGGTCCTAGTCTTTGCTTGTCAATTATGAATTAAGACGAGATTGAAGCAATTAACGTTAACTTTACGAAATCTCTGAAAGACATTCATTATTTTGCTACTTTAGAATATCTTTCATGGAGTTAGCTTGTGAAAAATATGGATATATTTAGTTTAGTATGTGCGAAGTAACGATTTCTTCCGACCATGCATCGTTACAGTAACGATAATAACTCCAACCACATGAATTAAGGTACACGATGGTCGTCCAGTAGGTCGCCTGTTTTTTCTCCAATTTTATGCAATGAATGCAAAAAGTCGAGACCCTTGAGCCTCGATATTCGATCACCCGTAAGAATGATACACGTGGATAAATCACGTGTTTGAACCGGTTAACACGTCAACGTTAATTATATTCAATACTGTTTGTTTTAACGCGTTAGACGTGCGGTCTTTAATCGACCTTCGTGCAGAACTCGCAACCACACGAATGCCGGAGTGTTTGTTCGGTGAAAAATGACGTACGTTTTTCTAGTTTTGCCCTCACAACATATGCAATGTGTAATTAAGTGTACTATCTAACAAACCAAAGTAGCGATAAATAAGAACTGAGGCTGTTCCGAGAAGTTTTCTTGATATGATCGTTATTATACAGCTGGCAAAAGTGAATCGAGAAATTATTACAGCATATAGTCGTATCGCGGAATGACAAAGGATCTTTTGTGTCCGAGTGTAGAATTTTAATCGACTTACACGCGCTGGTTCGATTCGCGAATGAAAAAGCTCTCAGCACGCGGCGGCCTGCAGCTGCAGAGAAAGCGGCTTCTTATGTGAAAATCTTCCCGATGCATTCGTCGTCAAGATTTATTTACTCATAGTTATATTTATGGATCCAATTAGCATTGGCATTGTGAACAGTCTTATCGGCGCCGCCATTCATTCACGCTGCGATGGCGCGTCGCAGGAAATGATAACGGAAAATTTTATTCGGAGCGATAGCGTTCATTTTCTAATACCGCCTCTTCCTCTCTGCGGTGAAAACAGTATTTAGAAATTCCACTCAACGTTCTGATAGTCGTGGCTATGATAACGTCGGGCACGCTGAAAAAATGTCGTAAACACTTTGTCTTTTCAACAGGAAAAACTACAAGGGATGTAAAAATAGCCGTTTCATTAATTATCATAACGGTGATAACAATCGGCGCTAATGAAAACATTTCAATCGTCCGTATTACAGCCGTCCGCTATTATTTGCGGCAATGGAAATTGCATCGTAGGTATATAAGTGAAAATGATTACGAGGCTATATTTGGGTATCTACTGGTACCAGGCTAAAGCGATGCCTCGGGTAATTTGTAGAGCCTTGACGCAACGAATGACGACGGTTTATTCAAAGTATCCGGAGTTCATTGGCAGCGCGAAAAAGAAATTCGCAAAACCGTGAATTGTGAAAGACACCAGATTCGATCGTGGAACTATTTTCCAAAGCTTTTCCATTTAGTCAACCTTTTACGCAATCATAGGTGAGTATCGATTCACCGAGAGCACTGCTGCAGGTAGGATACTCGAGAAGCTAGGCACAAGTCGTATTAAGAATAGCGTCGCGACGTTCGTCGATGCAGACGTGCGATGCCAGAGATAAGTCACGTCTTTACACAGTATTTCATAATGAATACCGTTCAAATAGGATGAACCCATAATTTATGCACTCGGCGATTTTCCACACATACGTCTTGCGGTATCCACACTCGTCTAGATATGATAGTTTGCATCGTCGACATAGATTCATGAATATCTCTTCGACTCTAACAATAGATTGAACAATTTCCAGGCGTGCAAGAAAATTGCTTCGCAGCCTTCGTTGCTTGAGAACGTTTAATTTCCCCCCGACACTTGTTCTTATTTTCCTCAGGGTGACGAGAGTAGATTCGCGGAAGGATACTGGCGGGCACGTAATATCCTGAGTCTCTCGTGACCATCCACGGTACGTAATCTACGCATGGCACGTCGTCGCCTGGTTCGCGTAGGTGCATCATACGCTGTTCAAAGCCCTTTGGTCCACTTGCATATCAGTTAATTATTTCCCACTTTGATAGCAACTAATTACGGAACGGAAGTTGGGTGGCATCCGTCGAGAGGAGATTGACCGGATGCTGGAAGCTTGCGTCCACTATCCAGAGTCACGCGTACGAAGTGCAGCCGTTCTTCCGAGATCCTGCCGGAGCACAGGACACGTCGCAATTTGTAGCGTCGCCTGAACCTGACCGGCGGTAATTGAAGCAAGAGGAGCGAGGGATTGAAGAAGGTTGAAAAAAATTTTTACAACCATTTCCGCCACCCACCAACAACTCGGTAGCCTACGGGCCGGTCGTCATTAGTTCGGTCAGAAACGTCCGATGGGCGTTTTTGCCAGTCACTAAAAATAACAATACACTCGCATCGGCGACGGTCCACTGCTCTCTGCACGGTTGGCTAGCCTCTGAAGTCACTCCGGCATTTCTTGCGTCGTTCGACCTCCTCGAGGCCTCCGGGAACGAAGTGATAAAGTCGATAGAGAGAATCGACTGGAAACCATCGCAGCCGTTGAATCATCTCCAGATAATCGAAGCGCAGTTAGCAACTCTTCGACTGTGTAAACCGAGTTATTCCAGGTTGATTTCCTGGTGTGTAGAGGCGAGACTGAGCCAAGGATGTTACGTGGAATGGGATTGGATGCTATAGCCGCACGTATCCGTGCTGTGAGATTCAGCCTTTACAGGAACTGGAGACGAGGAGTGCCGCATTCGGAGACGCGAGGATGAGGATGAGGTGAGGATTCGCGATGCGACGGTTGGCGAGTTGCGGATACCGAAAGTGCAACTGCAGTCCCGGAATCCCGCCTCTCATCCCACGTGCGGTTTCCTCCAGTGTTCAAATCCATATTCCTCTGCATTAGAATGACACGACGTACGGGATGGGGGATGATCTGTGACCTTGCCTTGAAACGGAAGACAAAATCCCAAAATATTCTTGCACCGTTTTCGATTCTTCTTCGAGATGAAGGATGGGGATGATCCTGCACGATTGGGATTCTACCGGGACGATTATACGTATACCTATGCTTGCAAAAAGCTCTCGAGTATATGGATTCGAGGGATAAAAGGGAATTGCTCAGCTCAGGTTGGCTGCCGGGGCAACCCGAAGTCGCGGGGTGAACGGGGATGAGAGGAAGAAAGAGAGAGAGAGAGAGAGAGAGATGCGAGGAGCGATTCAAGCTCCTATAATTGAAATAGTATAAGTACTCTTTTTATATTGCCGCGAAATGATAGAGAGGATTACGAGAATCCCTGGGGAGACCGAGAAGGAACTTGGTTAGCTGGCCGTAGAAGCGACGGGCTGAGCCGCCGAGCAGAGTCAGCAAGACGTCCGACCGACCACTTCCTCCACCTCCCCTTCCATCCGCGTTACCATCTCTCGTAACCCTCCTAACTTCCTGCCACTGCCACCCCCTAGTTATACCCAGCTATCACCATTCCTCTCCCTCACTCTCCCGCAGGGGTTCCCAACGAGAGATTTCGCTCTCCGCGCAAAATAAGACGGCGTCATTGTGCTCGCAGAATCCGTGGTTCCAAGATCCGCGCGCGCAGGATCGATTCAGGGAGCGGTTCTTGGACCGATGGATCCTCTGTTAGGAGTATATCTGACGTTTGACTTGTCTCGTTGAAAGGAAAAAGGTACAGGAGGGAGGAAAGAAGAACCGATCGGTGTTTGAGTGCGCGTTTGTCTCAAACCACGGGGTGAACGGGATCGTAACTTCTGGAGCGAGTCGAGGCGAACAGAGTATAACGAGGTATTAGCGTATGGCGTTCCGTCTGAGTATCGGTATTGTCTGTGTGTGCGTATATAACATAGTGGAAACGTCGTCGACGGGCTTGAGGAGGACTTGTAGACGTTGGTAGCTGACGGCGTTCACGCCGGAAATTAAAACCGCTTTTAGCCCGTGATGTTACACACCGCGGTGCGCAGCGAGCGGCTGCTTCGTCTGCTGCATGCTGCACAACGCGACCTTTTAGCTTTTTATTACAGAGTCTGAGCGAAGAAGAAGAAGAAGAGGAAGAGGAAGAGGAAGAATAAGAGCGAGTAAAATCTCTGGATGGTAAATTAGAGAGCGACACAAACGGGATATAAGAGAGCCCGTGGGATTTGAGTGAGTTGAAAAAGAAATGGAAAGATAAGAAGAAGAAAAAAAAGCCACATAGGAAAAAGGAAAAGCGAAATCATTTTACGAGGTTGTATTTACGCGCGTTTGTCACGCGTGCGTGTGCGCGTGTGTGTCTTTTATACGAGTTATTCTTAATCGTGAAAAATCCTCTTTATCTGGCTCTTTGGCATTTTTTTTTTTCTCCTCTTCTCCTTATTCTTCTTCTTCGTCTTTCACCCACCTCTCACTGCCGCGTAAATTGAAAACGGTCCGCGTGCAGGGGGAAAAGAGCCAAGCGATGTGCCGCTCCGGCGTTTTAGATATGTAGTAAAGAGCGACGCAGTTATTCTACCCTAATCAAATTGTAAATTCGCTAGAATGTAAATTCGCGGAATTGTATTCCTATCTAAACCGCGCAGGCCTCTCTTCCTTCCACTGTCTTCTCCCGCCACCCCCTCATCCTCCACCTTCTCCTCCAACAACGCTTTTCCGTTGCAAAAGGAATCGTGCCGCGGGTATCCTTGTTGTACGAATAACGTCGGCACACGCACACCCTTATACATTTATTGCAGGGTAAGACACACGTGCAGGATCTATTGTGGGCGAGTGTGCACAAGAGTGAATGGAGAAAGCAGTATAATATAATACAAGATTCTCCAAAACATCAGCCAGGCGCCTATATTCGCAATTTTCGTACACGCGCGAACAGCCAGCATCACCCCCGCTTTCGCATGGAGTAAGGTTTCATCTCTTACACACCCCCACCTTACCTCCCTCTCGTCCTTTCTCTCTTGCTCGATATATTCCTTGCCTTTCTGTTTTTATGCTTTTATTTTCATCCTTATACGACCCGATTCTTCAATAACACAGCCAGCTGTAGGTAGGCATAAATGCACACGTATACAGATGTATATATATATTATAATATTTTATACGTATATAGACTCCCGGGGGGTAGAATTTTCCACCACTTTGACGAAGTGCCAGCATTAAAAGGTTGTCAAGGACAAACATCCGTGCCACCCGGACCCGCTGCTTCAGCCAATTTAAATCCCTCGAATAAATTCATCGTTTCAATTTATCCCGTGAATAAAGAAGAAGAAAAAAAAAGAAGAAAAAAGAAAAAACAAAAAGAAAACTTTCACCTCGTTCGCTTATCTATCTACCTCTCGCGTTTCCTTTCGTTCATTTATTTATTTATTTTTTTCTTCAACACCGCTCCTTTTTCTCCTGAAATACGAGAATGTGAAACAACGTGTAAAATGAATCAAAAACAAGGCGAGCCTGATGCACAAGGGTTTTATTGTACAATCATCGTACGAATATGGAACCGACATCTCATCGACAATTTTTCTCGCACACAACGTCAGCGAATACGGGGGATAAATAACCACGCGTAAATACTCGAGGCGCAGAGTATCTACGACGGTAGTTCGGTTTTGCGGAAATCGTGGAACACGCACCCGATAAATTGAAACCCTTAATCACGCGGGAGTGGGTGGCAAAGCGGTGAAGCTAGGCAGTGTTAGTTCCGAAGAACAGGGGGATGAGGGGGGGAGGGAGAGGAAGGGGCAGTCAGCCCTTTTATATTTATTAGAGCCGTGGACTGTTAATCTAGCGCAACCCCTTGCAGGCCCGTCGCACCGTGAATATCGATGTCTGAAATAAATTAACCCCGTTTTGCCAATATACGCGGGGTGGTACAGGTCAGCATGCACGGGGCAAGCCGATACTCCGTTTGTCCATCCGCGGCGTACCGAAACCGATCCCCGGGAATTCGGGATGAAAATTTATGGACTTTCGTTCGCACCCGATTGACTCACCCTATTCAGAATCGGGTTCATTTTACCACACGTCCACCCCCAGTGCGCGTCTTCGACACTTCGTTCACGCGTTTTCAGTATCCGCGATGGTCCTTCCGTTAATCGTTGAATAAACAATTTGAAAAAAATTACCGTGATCGGTAAATTAATGCTTTCTTCTTCGCTAAATGCCACATTGCGTGAATTTCGTGTTCGAATAACGCGAAGACCGGCAATGATTCGAGATGTCACGACACTGTATGTAACGGTGATATAAACGCGGTATAGAAATTTACACACCAGGTACTAGTTAGCAGCCAGTTCGAACTTTGAACCGACCCCTAAACCTACCGGCAAGGTGTGTACGTTATTGTTATACCCGCGTATAGACTCGCGTCACGGAAACGGTCGGTTTTCGTCCTGCGGCGAAGGGATTCAGTCCGTGGTGGGTGGAGCTGATTTCTCGATACGTCAAGGTGTTTTGTCAACCGGGGACCTAGAGGAAGAACCCCCGGATCCAAGGCGAAGGAACGAGAGTCGGATCGCGTGTTTCTCGATGGCGTGCCGAAGATGGCGTGCAAACTACGTCGGATCCCCGTGATTCTTGGCCGGCGAACCCTTCGGGGCTCTTCGAAGCAACGCCGGAAACGAAGCTAACTCTGTCCGTTACGCGTCAGTCCGGGCCTCTCGCTCCGGTTAACTTTCGCCTCCCGAACGCCCCCGCGCTTCCGAATTTATCAAACGAACAACCGACCGTTCGGCCTCTGATTGCTTTCCGTTCCCGAAAGAATCGTGCCAGACATTCGCATGCTGAATTTTGGCATGAACGCCGGCTACCGGAACAGCGCTGAAAATTCCTCTAATTAATCACGTCCAAGTTCCTCGGGGAGAAACCCGAACTGTTTCCGTACGATGACGGACGAATCTAGTTCATCGCGAGTAAATTTCGCACGCTGTCAGAGACGAAGTTTTTTTGAATACCAACAAGGATTGTAACCCGGGTTTTACCATCGTTAACAATTGATAAGAAAATGGCGAAGGCGTCGAGGTAAGTACGAGGTCCGTTTGCTCTGAGTAGTCGCATGAAAATTATCCGGATAATAAAACTAGTTAACGATGTAGCCGATTAGCCTGCGGCAGGAAAGACGCTTCCTTTGCCGTGAAGAAGTTTCGGTGTCAGGCGACAATCCGGATGCCAATTAATCTAAAACTGAATAAGAAGTATGGCCGGGAGGCGAGCGTCGAGCTGGACGAGGTTCCAATTGAAATTACCTTCGGCGAGCGTACCTAATTTATATTTCTTTCTTATTCCCTCTCCCAGTAGATGCAAATGACCCGACAAACTTTTTTCTCCCAGTCCGGGAATCGAGTCTCGCACCAGAGCGCATCAGTATTCCTCTCATTTGTCCCGCACTGATTGTCCGCGTCTCGTAATGGTGCAATCCTTCAGCCGCACCGGCGCGCAAGAACTTCTATGGTTCAGGAATACCGCTAAGCCTTGGCCAAGTCACGTACCCTGACGCCCAAGTAAACTATATTGATCTTGCCTAATGATCATCGACGGACCTTGCTTACGTAAACGCTCCTTTCCTCCGCACTCTGGACCTACTAAAACGGATCTGCTGACCTGCACGTTCATCCGAACAACAGTCTAAGTAAGCAAGCACTTGCCCCAGACTCGACGTACGTCGCTCTTGGACGGTCATGATCCTCTCACTGCTTAAACATGCACGTTCATATTAGATGTATAAACATTTTTCGACACCTTATGGTTATTAATATTTTCTCCAATGTACGCTTTCGTTGTTTATTGAATAATACAATACGTCTACGGTGACGGTATTCGAGTAAAACACTCGACAAGTGTGGTTAAAGACGATGTACCAGTGATCGCAAACGGTGCTTCCATGGAAAAAAATGTCACGTAGATTTTGCATCATTTTTGGTGAATATACAATATGGACAGTGACTATTTTAACTCTAATTATCGGATTTGTAAATCTTACCACAAGCGCAGTATATTTAACTCCAAGAAAGTGGTGTCCGTAAATTCGCCACTGGGTATTTAAAACTTACATTATATTTCTTTCCATGTCTACTCCGACCGCGGTATCTCCGTTATACCGAGAAGCATGTCCGTTTCCTTGTGTGTCCGAAACGTGCCCATCCTTTGTCCAAAGTCAATCAAGGAGCGCGGTTGAACCCCGGAAGCGGGTATTGGGTTAGTCACGAGACTCGGGTAACGCGGAGCTTTCCAGGGGACGGACGTCGACGTGCCGTTCCCTCACCTCTTGGCGACGAGACGTCCGTGCACCCTCGGCGCCTGGATCGCACGGACGAGTGACTCGCTTGGAGGGTCAGGCTTGGCCGCGTTCGAGTTGCACCGATGGTCCGAAGTAACTGGAGGGTCGATATCTCGCTACAGAATCGTGCGGAGGGGCAAGGGAGCGAAAGAATAACACCCCGACCAAATTCATGAGGAATTTTTGCCGAGTGTATACATCTAGTATAAATGGACTCGAAGAGGAGGGCTCGGTTCGATTTTGGAGAGCCCGGGTGCAACGTCGAATGAAAACCACTGATACTTCGACGGCCTGCTGACGTTATAGGAAATTAAACGGAGCTATATCGGGGCCAAATAAGCGCAGATATTGATCGGGAACCAAAACGGCTGTCCCCCCGTTTGCAGCATGGTATATGAATGCAGTCTTGCCGCACGTTACGGGGACGAACCCGATCTCAGTTACCGGTCATATACCGCTCGGGACGTGATCCGAGATGTTCGATGCTTCGGACCCGTGGTCAGTCATCCCCCGATCGACGCCTAGATATTGCAGATCACGCACGCATCGTTTCCTTCGTGTTATTACATATACAAGATTCATTTTACCCGTGGGAAGAATCGGGAACGATTCATATTGTTTTTTCTCCCCCTTTTTTCTGTCATCGGAGCACGAGGAAAAAAGAAGATGAAAAAAAAAGAAAACGAAGAAAATGTCGTTCCAGGAAAATTTATGATCGCTTCGGCGTTCTTGATTTTTTTTCGCCTTCTCAGTCCTTCACTTTCAAATTATTATTCAGACCACATATTTTGGTAAAACAATTGTTTTCAAGGATTCATTGGTGATTGTGCTTTGAAAAATTCTGTAACCAACCGTCGGACGGATCCTGATTTTCATAAGCTTGTAACAATCTTGTTCAACAAAAATGTCACATTGTACGAGTACCGAAATTCAAAAGGGAATTGTGAAATTCTCGAGAGATTATGCGTGCGAGATTCGCGGTCTTGGTTGCATATCGAGAGGGGGTAGGAGGGACGTATTAGGTATCCGGAAACGCGCGTGGTTTCCGAGTGCGAGATCGGAAATACGCAGCGATCCCTTTGTGCAATCAGCGCCCGAAACTTTCCCCATGACATGACGGTTTCCTCTCTCGAGTTACGGAGGTCCTCCGAGTTCCATGAGCCACAAAGCGGTCCACCTAGACCTACAGACAATTCCATCGAATTGGCGGAATCTCATTTGAGAGTTGAACCCGGTGTCCTTTGACCTCTCGCGACTCGAGGCCAACCGTCAAGATTAACCCCCGTCTCCCCTTGGAATCGCCGAGCTTTTCGAGTTATTGCATTCCTTCGACGACGCTGCAAGCGGCCTCACTTGCAGTAACCGCTTCGAACTCGCGATCAGACGCATCACCTGCTCACCTGTAAATCTCGGTTATTCATAACCTCCTCGTCACTTCGGCTGATTAATTTCTGGCCAGCGTGTTCGACGTTCGCACAGCCCGCGCACCTACTCAATCACAGATGTTTCCTCCGCGAGGGATGCACGATGAACCAAACCGTTGCCACGATTTGATTCAATGCCGTTGCAGCCTGGTGATCAAATGATTTGGAATGAGAATTGATCGCTGAGGATGTTCCCGGTGGCGTTTGGCGTGATCTACTGCCCCGCGGTTTCACGCATCGGCATCGCGAGGCTCGAAGTTATCGTTCACTTGGCACAATGTCGCTGCATAGGCACCTGCTTGGTATCAATTTTGCAGCCTAGTCCACTAGAAATTTTAAACATTGGGTACATTGGCATTGCATTTCGATTAGTTGATTAGTTTTTACTTGAAGCACGAATTAATGAGACAATGAATAGCTGTCCTCGTTTCGTAACTCACGAGCGCGGTAATAGCCATCGCCATATTTTGTCAAACTGATTCTTGGTATATTCCTGAAATAGTCAACGGAATGAAAAGGATTTGTCAAGGTAATTTGACACAAATGAAAATGCACGCCAGATGTGTTTAAAAATTCTTCACTAATCTGACGGCCAGACATTATCCACGTAATCGGCGAAATGATAAGCACCGGGCGGTACGGAGAGCGTAAAAGAAAAAAAAAAAGAAAAAATAAATATGACATATCGACAGACATCCGTAATTCCCAACGGACTTCAAGAAGGCAGGGAAAATCAATAGACCGTGATGAATTCAGAATACATACAAAAGGTAAAACTTCATCCCGATATAGATATGTAGTTGCAGTTTCGGTAATTGAATTTAATAACACCAGTTAACTCATGAAACTTCAGCCAAGCGCAAAAAATTAATAACTCAAATAACGACGAAGGAATATTTCTGTTCACCCAAGGTAATATTGGATGAAAATTTTTATTTCTAACTGTCAAATGTCACGAATATCTTCCATCTGACGCTAAATAGGTATCAAAGGGTGAGCAACAGCAATGCAGATAGTTTGTAATCGTCTGCGTCGATCGGCACTGTACCTCTGATTGTAACGATGGCTTTGTGCGCGTGTAGAAGGGTGTCGGAATTGCAAAGGGCAATGAAATTCCCGGCATGTAATGTACAGCAACACCGGTTTATTATCAGACGGAGTGTACAGTAGGAGCGAAGCTGCAATAACCGAGAAGCGAATCTCCTGCTCGATGCGGGAAAATCATTACCATTAGTTTCCTGGTCTGATAGCTCGTTGCATATCCGGGCTGAAATTAGTATTAGGGCTTGGCGCTAACCGCGATGATGCAATCTGCGGTCGTGGATCTCAACGGGGGAATCAATTTCCCCCATATTTGATCGCACCTCGTACGCTCATTCACGCGTCTTCCGCATCGAGAGACTGGAAAGCTTACCCGAAAGCTTTCCGATTGCCCGGAGTTTGCATACTTTTTACATCCGCGATTCAGGATTCGAATTCGCCGGGAATCTCTGGAAGTAGGGCAACAAGGCGCTGGGGAGAAGTTGGAAAGGAGTCACATTCGTCGGATCCAGGAACAGGAACGTGGCTGGGATTTCAAGCCCTGTATCAGTCTCGCGGGTCCTCAGCACAAATCGGGCTCAGTGCCCCCCCTTAACTCTCGCCACTTTTCCCAGTCTTCGTCTTCTCTAAGCCCGGACAACGCCGTCGTCTAGACACTAGACGCGAAAAAAATTGAGTATACTGTCGCACGCGAAGTCATCGCGTCAAAGATATATTTCCGAGTACATTTGAGGGTGAAATGTACAACGCAGATCCTTCGTAAATAGGAATTTTCGTCGATGCGAGGTCATAATAGGACCCAAGTGGTGATCCTTCAACTCGTATCGTAATCCGAAATCGCAAAATGAGCATAAAATTATGAAGAAATCGTTAACCAGCAATTAACATGTGTATTCGAGCAAAATGACCACTCAGGTTAATTGAATAAGGTAAAGCGGCGATTAAATTTCAACGTGTTATACAAAATGGAAGGGAAGAATCATTGTGTAGTTGATCGATTTTTACGTCTCGTTAATTTTTTCAAGTTTAACGAATGCCACGCAAAGCTCTCTGCAAAGTTTCAGCGCTGATATCGGAATCGTGAATCGTGAATCGAGTCCCGGCATTCCGGGACGGAAAAAATGAGCAAAAGAGGGAAGCGGAAAAGAAATTCAGCATTTTTGAGGTAGTCCCACAAATTATTCAGCTAGCATAACTACGCTTTTCACGCGAATAATGAATATGCGTTTTGGGGGGAGGGGGAGAAAATATAAGTCTCAACAAGTAGCGTTGGCTAATAGGTGTAATTAATTAGACCGGCCAGTTGTACCGCCTCGCCACCGAATTGTTTTAATTATCCCAATTCTGGAGGGACTAATTAAGAATGTTGCGCAACTTTTGTAACCTATATATGTATATGTATACATTATACATATACAATAATTCGTGTGTTGTTTGCTGCGGTATTTGTTGTTGGTTTCTTGACGCGGACTTGATTAAAACTGCGAAGCCTTTACTGTACCCGTTTTTCTCCTCCTTCCCGCCCTTGCGCACCCTTTCACCCCTTTCCGCAACCCCGGCCACAGTCGCGCCAATCGACTCGAGGCGCCCTCGGAAGAGCAGATAGAACGAGAGAGAGAGAGAGAGAGAGAGAGAGAGAGAGAGAGTTAGGGGGAGCCGGATAAACTTTCTCTGCCCATTTTCTCAGCGGAAGTTTGTCTTCCAGAATTCTAGAGCCAAAACCCGCGGTGTTTTTCGCTCGATAGAACTAGACTAGCTTTTGTTACTCTTTCAACGTCTCTTAGAAAATAAATTTTCCACCTTCAACGATATCCAGACAGTTTTTGCTTCGAATCAAAATACTGAAATATATGTATGTATTTCTTTTTTTGCCCTCTGTGCTCTCCCTCGAAACAAACCTAAATTTCTGCTGCAGAAGACAATCAGGTGTGAACATCGGGCAGGGTTGAATCAGAATTTGGATAAACGGTATATCCCGAGATAAATAACCGTATTACGCGTACGAGATTTCAAAAAATAAGCATACATCGAAGTTGGCTGGTACGATAGATGTTTGACGTATAGAATCCTCTTGTGCTCTTGTTACATATATTTGTAATTATTATACATACATATTTTAATTACTATATATATTCTTGTATTTTTCTATATGAGTATATTTCATTAAATCCCAGTTATTGTTCCACGTTTAAAAATTTCATCTGTATTATAATCGAGTATAATTCCAGATCGCAGGAATGTACGATTCCCAATCGTAAAAATGGGGAAATTTAGGGAGTAAGACGCGCTGTAAACACAGATATGAAATCCAAGGAAGCAAAGTAGCTTATGTGTCTAATTAGAGAATCAAAAATAACCGTTCTCGAAACAACTACGAAGCGATACGAATCTCTCTAGTCCCAAGTTTGAGATTCTCTTCGGAGAAAGAGAATAAACGGACAGAAAACAAAAAGGGTGGGTACGGAATATACCTACGTTTCGAGAAAGTACGAGGCAACTCAAACGAGCCGACGAGAAGCGGTTGATTAAGGTCTTCCGTAAAACATAATCAACTGGGTAAAAAAAAATATTTTTTTTCTTGTTTTCACTGTTCATTGCGAGTTGTCTGCTTCTCCCGGCTTTTCATTTCACCATTTTTTTCTTCTTCCTCTTCTTCTTCTTCTTCTTCTTCTTCTTCTCGTCAGCTTCTTTTCTCTTTTCTCTCCGCTCTCCGCTCTCTCTCCGTTCTCTCGTTTCATCTCTCACGTTCCTTCTCTCGCCTTCTCGGCACATTGACCTAGTTCCACTCCAATTCTCTTCTCGTTCACGCGAAAACGTTTCCTCCCTCAGTGCTATACAGATAGGTATAGGTACACCCGCCGTGAACCACGGCTTGATATACCACAGGGGAAAAGTCGGTTAATCTACGTTTTTAGAAGCTCACTCGCTGTATATCATATGTTATAATTTATATATACTACACGTACCGTATTCAGATTATATCGGTGGATTTTATTTATCGAGGTTTGGTGGTCATTTTTTGATAATGTCGTGACTATTAGAATGCGATGGAACGAATTGCAGACACTTCGTTCTTTGATGATTTGAAAATTCAAACCTTTGACTTACAGCCGTAAATTCAACTATACCGCCGATATTTGTTAGTGAATAATTGAAAATCCCTTGTCACGATTTTTAACAATAACCCGTTTTCTTTATATAGAATTCTTCTTTCAATTCATTCTTTTCTTTTCAATGAGAGAATCGTCACTATAAATTGCAATCAATGAATATTTGTAAGTTTTGATCTCACGTGATATTTTCATTTATTTGTTTTTTTGATTTTTCTATTACACCGACAACAATTTAGATTCAGAAATTTATATTCATGTAACTTTTGACTGAACTTTGCATTTCTAATGGGTGTACAGCCTCAATTCTATTTCTCTTTGGTTGTAAATAAATTTTACACATGTTGGATTTTAGAATATTATCGAATATATTATAGAATATTATAGAACAGTGATTGGTTTTGCTTTTAAATTCAATAAAATGTTATCAAATAATCACGACAGAAAATAGAATAAATGATAATACCATTTGAACGAATACGATGCTTGATGCTAATTCAAACACAAAATTCAACCGTGTTTGTAGTTTGTAGTAAAGTAATGAGATATTGTAATTTTATCCATTTAGTTTCTACGTGAAAAATGCATTATATTATATAAATATATACGCGGTTAATCTATACTCTTAGCCAAACTTGTAATCTCCAATGAAATATGAAGAAATTGGTTAAATTTACGATCAAGTTCATCCAGCTGTCCAGCTGGGAAGCATTCACTGCAACGTTACACATGTATATATTTTTCCGATTGCAGACGACAAAGCCCTCTCTGTGTGTCAGAATCACAAGCAGGTTAGCTGACTGAAAATCGGCATTTCCAGTCGTGGTATTGAGTATTTATCAAATTATAAAATAGAATAATAGAAAATATTGTAATTATTTAAAAACGATGTTTTATTTCAAATCGTTTCAAAATAGAGAAAAATCTGTTACATCGTTCGATTTTCACTCTACGATGGTTCATTCGATAAGAATACTATTTTTTACAAAGTCACTGACAATGAAACAGATTGTTTTTTCTTTTGTTACTGGTCGTTTCAATATTGCTATTCATTCGTCGTAATCAGTAGGATCGGTACAATGTCGTAAAATGAAACATTCACTTAGCTGACGGTCATATAATTTCATAGCTACTCAATGCACGATTATTTCGTGATAAAATGAATGAGAAGTATCGATTTTTGGCCAAACGATCTCCTTAATTCTTCTCATGCAGTCCGGTAAGCACTCTTTGAGCTCCCGCACAGATTTCTCTCTTCAAAATTATCCATTATCGGTGGAAAAAATTGGAAAAAAAAAAAAAAATAAAGAAAAATTGCCGGTCAATTTTCTCACCCCAAAAACGGGGGCTGCGTGACGCGTTACACTTCGGCCTCTTGACCGAGAGGGTGGATAACGACCAGTTAACTGGAAAATAAACAGGTGGCGGAGTTTGCGTAGTACGGCCTCCGGGTGTTGGTAGGCTCTCCTCTGCAGCCTGCTAAATTATCTTCCCTGATCCAAAGACCCCATTCGGTCGGGTCACGCGATCTTTGGGGATGTAAAAAACGCAACCAGACCTCTGGATAACGGATTCTGCTGAACCTTCCAGCGGTGTTTCCATGCTCCAAAAATATGAAGCTTCTGATAAGTGGTTTCATTAGATTACTGTAGCAGTTTTATAAAGGTAATGCCTTAATAATCGAAACCTGTTGTACATATATTTTCGATTTGTAGGTATATTATCTAACATTGTCCTCGGTTGAAGTTTCGCTGTCAAGTTCTCAACGGATATATTATTATGTAAATAGAACGAAGAAAGATTCAATGGATGGAACTACGCATCGGAAGCTTTGTATCTTGGGCTAAAGAAACACCCCTAGAAATTTCAGCATAATCCGTCGTCCGGAGGTTTCATAGACTCCTTACAGTGCTCTCCTTCGTACCGACCCCGGGTTTTATTCTCGACTATAAAACTGCACGCTGCACCGCGAATAATCGCCGTTCAAGATTACCTGCTCGTGTTTTATGGAAAAAAACACGCGGGTCTGAAGTGCGAGAGAAAAGAAAGATGGAAAAAACACAGCGAAGAGGAAGAGGGGAAAGGTTCAGCTAATGAGAGGTCACACTCGGTCGTACCTGTGATAAGCGGTGTAATTAATCTTCCACCCGTCGCTTTGTTAAGAGGGATTGTCAGCTAATTTCCATATTAATAAACACTCTCTAGCGTCAGCCTCGTCGTCGAGGAGTCTTTCAAGATTTTTCGGATTAACTCCGCCGTGCACACTTGGGTCACGATTATCGTCGCTGAGAAAAAAAATGTTTCAAAAACTTGTGTATAAATAAACAATATGTTGTAAGATCGCTTTTTATTCTGTAACGGATATACGGAAGAAAAAAAATCTAAAGTTCTAAATCTCCATCGTCGAAAATTTCCGTACACAGTTGGCTAATAAACTCGTTCTGGATCGGTTCCAATTTTGATTTGGATTTCCAGGATAGTTTGGCAGTCAGGAGATAAGGATCGGGGGTTAAAACAAGGAGGCAACGAAAGCCTGACGTGTAGGCGTTGAAACCGGGTTAGAATAGAACCCCCTACAGGCCTTGCGGGAAGAAATACGAGCTTTTTGTGATAATACAACGAAATCCTACCATGCCAGGGTCTGCAGCTGAAGGTTTCTATCCGCGTTGCGGAAATTTTTCTCCACGATGATTTCGACCAGCAGCTTAAAGCTTGGCGTAGAAGTGTGTAAAAATTTGCGATTACGATAATCGCGGATAGATACACCGGAATAACAAAGACACTGGGTAAGATCGCTTGCCGGGATCCAGGACATTCGGAATTTCAGCTCAATTATCTGATTGATTACTTCGAACGATATTTGCGGATGACTGACTGCCCTCCGACAGAAACCGGTGAGTTAGAGATTTCATAGCTCTCTCAAATAATACATCGATCTACGTCATCTACGAGGAGTCGATACCTCGAATCGGAGTTCTGCCCCGCGTTGTGGGTCAGGGTGGAGCTTTTCGAGTTACTGAAATGACGTGACTACGCTGGTGCATCTCAAGATTCCGAATCTCGCCGCATTCCAGACGCCCTTTTTCTTATTTCCCGCACGCGGTATCGCAAACGACGTGCTAGTGAAATGTCAGACCGATTATAACGGTCGCCTTCTTTCCTCGAAATGTCGAAACGGTTTTTGACAACCTTTCGACTCCTCCTGTAATATAGTGCATTATGGCTGCAGAGCGTGAAGAGCGGGCAAAGGGTGCAACGTGCAAAGTTCCCGAGCTGCTGCAACGTCGTCGTCTTTTCTCCCGCGAGTTGGAGATAAAGGTTACCGAAACACGGGGGTTGGGTGGTCGGCGAGGGAATAAAACTAACTGCCATTAATCAACCCCTCCGAGGAATAAGGCGAAAACTCTCTCTTTCTCTCTCTGTTACGGAGGGAAATAAAGATCTCTTTTTAGTCGCTTTAAATCGTGAGTTTATTACGACTGAAATAAGGGGTGAGAAACGATGCGGCCGACACGGCCAAGTCGTTTTAAGAAGAATACTCGGTAAGAAGAGTAAATATAACAAAAAATATCTGCCCACTAGAGTTACGGCCATATTGAATATCGAGCTATACATTAACGGAATTACCCGCCCTTTAGTCTTTCCGAAGCGCCGATCAAATTCCGAACACCTGACGTTACGGCTAAAAGCTCAAGGGTTGCCTTGAGCTTTCCGAGCCGAGAAATATCACGTTCTTTGCAGCTTGCGCACTGTTTACGAGGCAATAATTACCCCTCCTCTAAAATAATGCCTAATTTCCACCCCCTCCCCGATTCTGTGACCCCGCATTTTTCAGCCAAATTATCAAATTCCATCCTGTAACCCCTTGCAGTGTCTCTGTACTAAAGGGGCGAGAAAGCACTGTTGTGTCTTATACTCCTGCGGAGAATTGCTTGTACCTACATCGAAGCAGCCTAATGACAAGGCGCATAACTCGGAGCCGGGGCGTGCCGGTTGTTCCTACTTCGGCAAAGACATTCGCGTTATTACAACGA
This sequence comes from Neodiprion pinetum, assembly GCF_021155775.2. Classification (NCBI taxonomy): domain Eukaryota; kingdom Metazoa; phylum Arthropoda; class Insecta; order Hymenoptera; family Diprionidae; genus Neodiprion; species Neodiprion pinetum. The sequence goes on along the minus strand of NC_060237.1, from coordinate 4,732,634 downwards.
GAGTTTCGCGAACTCGGTGAGAAAGTTTGTGTGCGCTTGGCCAGGTGCTACACCCCTGAATCGGGGGAGGGAAATATATATATATATATAGTAGGTATACGGGGAGGCTGCGAGAAGGCGTCGAGCTAGGAACGAACAGCCAAACCCCGAAACTCACGATTGTCCCAAATTTTAGTTTAACCGAGTTGCCTCGTGACGATGCCGGGGGTGCAATTAGTCACAATCTAACGGGGCGTAGAGTTACGCCAAGTTACCACCGGCGACTCGGTATTAGCTATCTAAACTCCCCTGTCCTGCACGTCTTTTATATATACACTTGGATGAAACGGCTTGCGTTGCGAGGTGTGACCAGTAAGTTCTTTGCATTTTCGTTTCTAAATTCACGCGACGAACAGACATTCGCCAATTCACACTCAGTTCCCGCACTGTCAGAAGAATCTTAGAGACTGGAAATGTCTGTGTTGAACTCCCGTCATTTCGATTGAGCAAGTTGAAATATACCCAAGTTAACTTTACTGACAACTAAGGATTAGTTCTTACCGTGAGGTACTAAATTAGTGTCAACTTTGACACGTGGTACATTTACGCCTTTCTTGAATTAACGATAATTTGGCAGTACAGAGCTACCGAGCGCTGTGTAATGCACGTCATCTTTGACAGTGTTGAATTAATCAAAGTAAGTTTGAATAACGTCACGTGTGTTTCTTTACCCTGTCTCGGGTTACGTTCTCAGTTTAACAAGTTTACAAGAGAGAGAAGGATCGAACTCTTGGTATGAATGAGAATTAGTTGCAGTGGCTGTGCGTACTGAGCAAGTCAGTGACGTGGAACGAGGCTGTGATTGAAAAGTCGCGTTTTCTCCTGGGACCAACATATTCCACGCCCAGTGTCAAGTTCTTCTACATTTTACTTTATCTTTTTTCTCTCTTCTTTATATCTGCTCCGGTATCCACAGCAAGAATAGGTGTCTATATGTAAGCGAACAACTAAGTAAGTAAGTATGTGAGCAAGCAAAAGAAACGAACCTAGACTCGAGTGATTGCGAGTAACACACTCGGCTCCGATAGCATGTATGAGCTGCCAGACTGAACTCTCAACCGCCTAGCAATGTACTATCGCATTAGAGGTAATTGTCGGCAAGAGTCACGTCACAGGGCCATTCGCTTAGACGATCGTTTCCTCCCCCTCTCTCTTCGTTTCTGTTTATCCATTCTTACGGTTAGATGATAATATGCGTTCGTGATTGCCTGGGTGACGTAGTAGCTAAACGATGCCCAAGAAAGAATGTCGCGCAAAAGAATCTCAATGTCAGTTTTATCTCAGCTTGCGGTATTTTAGAGAAAGGGAAAAAAGCGTTCAACGATCGAAATTCGAAGGTGTGAAAATATAAGGGTGACGATAAACAAAGCGTTTCAACGATAGGCAGAAAAAGAATAATAAAATCCGCCCTTATGTACATTTCGACGTATTAGAAAACGAGTGAAATTTCCAAATCAACGGCACATTGTACGGTGTTTATAGCGCAAACACAGTTGGATTTGCACACTCCGCGGGATGTGTGTTTGGGATTTTACGATATTAATTAGCATTTATTCATTTGTTTTTATTCCGATGAAAAACTGGGCCAACATAATGGAGGAGTGAATATTTTATTTTCAACATTAAATTTTTTATTACCTTTATACGTGTATATTTTTACCCTCCCCAATCGCCTGTCGTTTTTTTCCACTCATTTCCGGCGCACCGACGATATCGGAATGATGCGTGGATACAGTGATAAAAAATAGGCACGCGGAGAATAAGAAACGCGTGTTCGGATTTCAGGGAAACTCGTATCGCCGTCCGAAGAAAAACACAGCGTTGAAAATAAATTCGAACGAACAGGCCGAATTCATGTTTACCGCACAGCTCGAGAGCCGGTGATATTGCTGAAAACTTTATAGCCTGGTGCGCGGTGTGGAATACGATAAATCAGAATGTCATGACTACCAAAATTCTCTAAGACACATAAGGTACTTTATTTTCGTATCTCCTTGAGCGAACCTCGATACATTCCCATCTCAAAACTCACAAATGGTTAGATACGCAAGTTTAGCAATATTACCGAGCGATTACGTATATTCCTAAAAATCTGTTTTCATTCCACTTGATTTTCAGAAACTTCCCGTTCAGATAATTCTCAGGTTCTAAACAAACAGAATTCTAATTTTAAAAATTCATTAACAGATTTTGTACAATGTTCGAAGCATTTGTTCGAGTCTACGTAACAACGTCAAGATAGCCAGAATGAACGAAACGAATATATATCTGTGAATCCTGACTACAAAACACAGTCCAAGCATCGTTATAAAATTACATGCAGGTCGAGTTGACACGAAAAATCACCTATTTTCCGATCGATGACGTCGGTTCGCGCTTAGGGTGAAATACCGTGATTACGAGAATTCGCGACGGCGTCGTGGTGGTAAAACAAGCCGCTAGGAAGGGAGAAGGAAGCAGGTAGTACAGAATGGGGGTCGCGAAACTTGGCAAACTAATAATCCCCCTGCAGTTCTGAATTAGGTCGAACCTGTAGAAATTTCTCAGCAATACGTGTCGAACGTCGAGGGTCCAAGTTCTGGTGACTGACCAGCGGTTTATTCCCCGACTTAGATATTTCCACCCCTTGCAAACTAAAAGATGGAAAGGAAAAAAAAAGAATCACCCTGATCCACTTCCAGCGGGGTTAAATAATAATCCGTAATAATATTCATACTGCAGCCTGGACAAGGGTTGCATACGAAATCGAAAGATTGAAGTACAAATTGTAATGATAGAAAAACGAAAGAATTTCGAATGTAAAATAGATAAAAAATAAATAAAAAATCACTTTCAACTCGCGTCCAAGAAGACGTCGCCGTTTCTTGCGTTTTAACCACGGCTCTCATCCTACCGTACACGGTAGGAACTCGACAAAGGAAGGCAGGAATGACCGAAGGAAGGCCGGGAGGGCGAGTATTGAACGAGAAGAGCGAGTTGAGTGGGGTTGCAGATGGCGCTGATGTTGGTACGCGAGAGCGGAAGGCTTCCACACTACACAGCCTGCCTGCAACCCCCGGCGCTATGCCAGGCGGGTAATCTACTCGAAGCTCCAGCCTCGACGTACTCTACTCCCCGCAGTGACGCAGAATCATACGCCACGGTTGCACTTTAGTAAAAAAAAAAAAATACAACAAAAAACAACCAAAAAAAAAAAATTAAAACAAAATGAAAATAATTTTTTTTTTTTTTCAAAACATACGTATAATACATTATACACGTACCGTATGCGTATAAAATTTCAAGTACACGCGACGAAGTATTAGATGCGGGAATTTTTATTTCGGTTTTCAGTTTCCAATTAAAACGCGCGTACCTACAAACAAACATTATTTTCACTCTGTCTTGTTGTTGTTATAATATATTCCGTTTCAGGTGTCTGTCTCTGTAGTAATATAGATATATAATTCATGTATGGTATATTATACGCGTATACAAATCCTGGGGATAAATGTGCAAGCAGTATAATGAATCCTGGGGGTTAAAGCATGCGATCGTCACGGAGCAGCCGACGTACGTCGTTTTTAATTAGAATCTACCGTATTGCAAGTGCGCGAGCCTCGTTGCCTAGCAGGTTCATCGTCAGATGATGGATAAGCTCGATTCGCGACGTACGGTGCAGCTCGTTAGCCCTGCAGCAGCGTCATCGCGTACCTGCTGCGTAAGCTCAGAGTTTCTTTTTTAATTAGGTAAAAACACGCGCGTCTCCCGTCCCTTTGTCAATGAAATAATACGTCGGATCTGCAGGACGAGGCTCAATTATCACGTCTCCAATTATTCCGCGGGCAACCACCTCTCCCTCCCGTCCCTTCGTCCCTCGGAAAGGGCTTCTTTGAACGCCCTTGGACGTCCTTGGAGGTAGCGGCACCCGGGGGACGAGAAAGGGGCCGCTTAAATCTCGATCGACTCGAATTTGATTGGATCCCGGGAATAAGCCGCCCCGGGCCACGTTTCGCGATTCGGAATCGAAGCCAAAGTCGTACTCTCCGGTTCCCAAGGCGCGGGTGGTGGAGGTGGCGGAGAGGCGGCGGTGCTAAGAGGGGCGGAAGCGCGATGCCATCCGATTCTCTCGCTCTTTCTTCCCCTCCCCACACCTACCCTATGCTATACTATACAATACGTACACCTGCCTACCTTATACAACCGATTTCCTCGATCAGACTGAAAGACTTTATCCACATACTCTGCACGTATCTGTACTACCGTCGGTCTAGTCTGCAGGGAGAGCCCGCGATACGGAAAGGACGTGGAGCGACGTTCGCCTTGATCGAGAGACCGTTTTAAGCGCGATTCCAAAGGAAATTGAAAAGTACGGGTAGAGCCGTATTTCTCGAGAGGGAGGATTATGATGAGGCTAGGTGAACGGCTCTTGCCGGGGGGGACGAAAGGGGATGGAGTTGTGTCAAGCACTTTCTCCTGATAAAACTACATGAACCTTCTAGGTACTACCTACTGCAGCGCGTCAGAAATTGATGTATAATATTTTCCACGTTCGACGTATACACGCAGCAAGATGGTTTCCTGCATACATGTATAATATCGAACTGCAGGGGCTGCTCGTTCACGAACAACCCTGTCAAATTCCACCCTCTACACAGACATTTTCCAACCTAGCCCGCATATCGGCTGCAGCAGCGCGCCTGTCCGATCGAATTTACTTTGGCTACGGGAAAAAGTTTCTCTCGAGCCGGCTATCGAACTTCTTTCTCTCTCTCTCTCTCTCTCTCTCTCTCTCTCTCGTTTTTCCTCTCCCTATATTTTTTTTCCACGGGGTTTCCGCCCTTCCATGTATACGGATAGGTAGGTATTTGCCGAAAAAGAGAGAAAACAAGCTACAGCGAGCGAGAGAGAAACAGAGGCCAACTAAGAAAAGCGAGGAAAGGAAAAGAATAACAGTATAAAAAAAAAAAAAGGGAAAAGGGAAAAGGGAAAACAGGGAAGGGTGCTGGGCGAGAGAGGACCTCGGGGCATTAGAATGCCAACCCTCCGCGGGAGGATCAGGGGGAAGGGGGGGAGAACCGAAGAAGAGAGTGAAAGAAGGGCGAGGGCGCGGTCCGGGTTTTTCGCCCTTCTTAAGCAAAGCCTCGTACGTCTGTGTGTGTGCGCGCATACGTGTTACGTACAATATGAGTATGTGTGGCGGGATGCGCGCGGAAATAACGAAACACTTCGGGGTGTTCCCCACGATCTCGGCGCTTGTGTATCTGGGATACAGAGTCGTAGTTGGCGGGAGCGGGGGGGAAGACGGGAATCCCTCAAGGAGTTCGAATGGAGGCGGCGGTCGTCGCTCAACCTGAAATTAAATAACGATCCAATTCCTGTTTCAGTTCCGGTTTCCGGAAGAAAAGAACCGCGCGCTTTTTCCGGCCTTAACGGTCACCCTACCGTAGGTGTTATTGGTACTCGTTGCACTCTTCCGGATTCTGTTATTTCTCTCTTTACCCTCTCGCTAACTCGTCACTTTTATTTCCGCGGTAAAAAATAGAGTGAAGAAATTATCACGTAATCCGGCTCGGAAGAACGCAGGCTCACCGCGTGATTACGCATTGCGTATGAATCTGTAAGTATCGCGCTACGGTTCGTTATGTCGTTTTAAGAAGCCTTCTCTCACCTTGTATACACTTATACGCGATACAAGTGATTTGGCATTTTTTTACTCATTTATGCGAATGCTACGTTTTGACGGAACAGAATTTAATTATTATCAGCGTGATTAAAGTAAATGTAAAAAAACGAAGAGAATGAAAATTTTTCATTTGCACTGGAATTCAACTATGGCTGATTAACTTTTACATAATTTAACGATATTCAATAACAAGATTTGTATTTTAAGTTCTTACAACAGCGATTAAATTAACCGATATTATCGCGGTAAAAAATTATGATTCTTCTATTTTAGTTTACATTGTTTGGTTTCTTTTTGCTGAAACAAATTCGGTCACTTTTTTTCCCCCGAAAACTTCATACCGCACGTCGTACAAAGTAATGAATTTTCGCAAGCGTTTTTCCAACGAAAGCTTGAATCAGACGAAACATCGGAGATGATTAGAACTAACCGACCTGCAGCCAAGTGAACCTTGAATATGAATACTTGATTTAAACCAACAAAGATGTTTTATACACATAAAAAAAAAAAAAAAAGAGCAGTAGGAGGGAAATATAAGAGAGAAACGAAAAGTACTCGAGCGTCTACCCGCTGTCTTGATTGCAAAATTTATGCCCCCAAGCTACAAATAAATAACGCTTTTCTTTGAAATGTAATTTAGATAGCGCCTTTCTAGCGGTTGCTTCGGTCGGCTGCAGACAGGTAGTCCTGGGGGTTGGTCGGTTGGCGAGAGGGTGAAGGGGCGAGGGGGTGGTAGTTGGGCGGCTCGGCGAAGGTTGTACGCGCCATCGACGGACCCGATGCCTTTTTCAAGGTGGTGGAAAAAAGGGGCTCGAGGGTGTGGGGCGGTATTGCGAGACGAGGGTGGCGGGGGGTGGGGACGGGACATTTATTCCGCTTAACACTATTTGCGAAAACTCATTTCTGAAACTGCTCCCCATCCTCTTGTCCCGGTCGTTCTGCCCGCACCCTTGACTCGCGATCCCTTCTCCGGGGGTAGTTTTATTTTTCATCATTCAGGTACACGTACCTAGGTAAAGTGCGTACTTTCTCCCTCGTAATTTTTCCTCTTCATCTCCAACTTTCTCCTCCTTGCTCTCTAATTATCTACCGGTTCAATTACCGCTTCTTACGCCCTTACCTTGTGACCATAACTAGAATACCTCTCAGTTTTTCTCTTCTCTACACCTGCTTGCCAATTTTCCATTACCGCGGTACAAAACGTTGCCGGCTGGATGCGGTTCAATACGGAATCACATCGGATGCCCTTCGCAACCAGTCAAGGTAACGACTACAGGTACTCGGCTACGGGGTGAAGATCTCCCGAGGGACGCGGGCTTCGATGTACCGAGACTCGGGGGAGGAGAGGCAGTCTCAAGTGCCTCGCTGGCTGATTGTGAGTAAGTCCAGTGCCCTTTCCGCCTCTCATCCCGCAGGAGACTCGCCGCATCCCGTACGAGGGAGTCCCGTGCAGGAAGAAGGACTCCATTGATTGCGATCGAACCCGTTTGAAGCGAAGCTTGTTCAAGATTCGACTTGGAAATTGTCTCGAGTTTTGTGGCCGCTTGTTTGTTTTCTTCTTTTCTTCTTTTTTTTCTTTTTGTCGCTTATGAGAATTGTTTGCTTGCTCTTAGATCTGTAACTAGCTGGGCTGAATACATAGGTACGTATACAGACGTACAACAGTAGGCCGAAGGAAGGAAACGCTTTCCGTTAAACAGCGGAAGTTCGAGTTTATTTTCCCGCCGGTGTATACACACGCGTATATGTACAGTATGTATACGTATAGCTACCTACGGGGTTCGGAACGTTATTTCCGAAGATAAATACTCACGGAGTTGACGAACTCGCGGGGCTGGTGTATACGCTTTCAGAGTTTTGGCAAAATGGCGTGTAAACGGGTGGGAGAAGGAACTCACCTGAAATCAGAAAATCACAAAGCGAGATGAGCACGATGGTTGAGGAGAAATCTCCGACTGTTATACATATACATGTATATATATATATATATATATACGACTCTCAAACGATGATAATTGCGTTCGTTATGTATATACCTCTCGAAAATCAAGAGAGTGTTTAGACTTTGAGAAGTCGAAGTGGGTAGAAGGAAAAGCTCCGAAGGAAGTTGGTCGCTACGGGATTTAACGGTGATAAATTTTCAATTGCGGAATGGTTTATGGAGATTTATTGTAATTGCGTAAACAAAACAGTGTTTCACGGGATGCCGCGGGAATTTTAGTAATTATACAAATGTATGGTAATCGTGTGAAACGAGCTTAAATTACAACACTTTGAAACGACGCCCCGTTAAAGCTTAAAATACGTATTGTTATTTCCCCATCGCTATAACCAGCGGCAAGCACTATTCTAATATGTTATAATGGTGAATCGGAATCGGGAGAGTTAAATTTTCCCGGCAGGTTAATGCAAATAATTAATAAACTCATCAGACGCAATCCGAATCTGAACAAGGCAAAAAGCTCTTTGGTTATTCAAACAAATCACTACCACTTGCTGCTTTGCAAAGCTGCTTGTTAGCCAGTCTCACGAGAGGGATAAGCGTAATATAAATGCAGATATTTTATATTTGCACTCCGTAGACTTCCGGAAGCGACGTCGGCTGCATAAAACAAAATTTATACAAAGGGGACAATTATCTCGTCGTGATGAAATCAGCCGGTAACAAGCGAAAGGTAAAAACTTTTGTCGCAACGTCAAACATAACTATCGTAACGTTGTTGAACAAAATTATAAGAGTTTCAACATTGGGCAAATTTTTCGCAACGGTATATGATTCACTAGGGGCAGAAGGGGATTGCAGTATTCTTTACTAAATGAAGGAATCATGCGATGGGGAATGTTTTTGATCGTCAAACAACAAATGAACGTCGGGTTAAAAAAGTGAAAAAATTGTCCCCTGGTTGTTTGTAAACGTGTCTAACAATCGTTCGTCGTTATATCCGAGTGGATAAAAAATCCGCACGTAACGCGTCACCGAAGTAACTATTGTTCCAGGCAAATTCACCATCCCGAACAACAATTGAATCGAATCAGAAGTGGGACGTGAAAATCTAGCGATTGGTCGATAAAGATTAATTGCATCAAAGTTTTGCAGATCGCGGGTGAGCAAGCGAGTGCTGCAATTCTACTTAAAAGCTGTAATTTTAATTAGCTACGCAAAAGGCAGGTGTCGCGGTTGCAATAAATTAAAGCGAATCGCTTACCGCACGATAGCGGAAAACTTGATTGCATATCCACGCCGCGTAAGTAATACAAAAATTTATAAATAATTTATAGCCTGGAATCACGAACTGCATACGCGACGTTGCTAATAGTTGAACACGAGTTTCCACTCGAGTGTCGAGCTAATTCTGCGTGACAGGTGAGAGCCACAATCTTTGTTAAATTCAGCTTTCCCGACAGTCGATGTACTCGGTGCGAAGCAACGATCAATTTGTGTGTAACTGACTATTTATTTTCTATTACACGCATATACCCGGTATGTGTTTACACAAGCTACAGCAGGCGACGGAAAATCACTCTCGTTAATTATCGCACAGGGTCGAAGATGGCCGAACGGAGAGGATTACAAAACGATCATATAGTGTATCCTTTTTTCAAGCGACTAATTCACATGTGCTTCGAGCATCAGTTCACGAGGCACGCACAAATAAACCTGGTTGTAATACACGGTCGTTGGTGGAGGTGCGGTTTTTTCTCTCTCTTCGTCTAGCTTCCGGGGTCGATAAGCGAAGATCGTCCGTAAAAAGTCTCGGTGCAGCACTCGAGCCGCTGAAGAAGAAGGATCGTAACTCACTTCCGGTTATTCAGATATACTTTTATAGAAACAGAGATATATGCGCGCGTGCAACTTAGACGCGTCTAATGCGGCTAATTCACGTCCAGTTTGTCAAGTGCCGTCGGCCACGAGGCCCGATATCTTCGGACTCATTAATCAAGCTTAACGACGAGCCCGGCAAGAAGGAACGATCCAAAATTCCTGGGGGACCTTCTTCGTTCCCGAGCGGAGAGAGTCCTGGGAAATTTCGTTTCCCTAATCAGGTTTTGTCCGAGTAACTCCCCCGCGGTATTTCTCTTACATCGAAATTTCAAATTCCACCTCGTGCGATCCTCCCATATAGTCGTTGAGACAAAATGCAAAGAAAAAAAACCAGAAACGTGGATTACCCACGGTGTTGGATTTGTCGTTTCACGATGCAGCCAGGCCGGTTAATCTTCCCGTCTAAAAACCTGTTTGGACTCCGGAGCTCTCGCGATGTCCGCGGCGGTTTTTCACAGTTGTAAAAATTCCCGGGTTCCCGCGAGGGATGGTAATTGAAAAATTAACATTAATAACGCCGGCTAGGAATGCGTCGCGACGCGTTGATGAACCGACGCCATTTCCACCCCGCGCAGAGAGAGCGAGAGAGAAAGAGAGAGATTTACAATAAACCGCGGAGGTACGTGACATCATGTCTGCAGGACGACGACACACAACCCGCATGCAGAATTCTCTCGTTGATATCGTTTTTAATTCTTTTTCCCTCCCCTCCGTTGTTTTCCTCGTTTTATTTTTCATCGTATCCCAGCGTTCGTTGACAAAATTATATTTTCCCCAGCTCCTCGACCATAAATAATTAGGGATTGTATTCACCTCAACCCTTTCCAATAAAGAAACTCTTCATTCTCTTTGAAGGTGTCAAGTACCTACCGGGGGACTTTGCCGAGGCAAAGCGTGCAGATTAACTTTGACGAGGGGTAAAACGAATTGGTGCTCGGTCGCGTTGTAATTATCGTTTTATAAAAAACTCAATTTCGAATCTATTTTAATTGTTCAACCGTCAGAAATAGCGCGACGATGTAATTGCCCAAATTATCGTTTTCTGACCGGCAATCGTTGCATCGTCTGTAACTGAAATCAGACCGAATCTTATCGTCGAAAAATGTGATTTGTAAATTCGGCGTAAAACCTTAATAAAACCACGAAAATTTTATCTTTCCCGTAGCGATGGCTGATAAATAATTGCTGCTTTAGTCACTTAAATTGATATTGAACTGCGTCGTTCGTGGAAATAAAAAACAAAAACCGATTGTGCGAAAAAATAATCGATTTAATCTAATTTTAATTACTTTTGGTCATTCTTACTTTCCTGTGTGTCACCACCCCAGCTTGCCAGATATTATCCCATATCATCGATCCCATCAAACTTGATTTCACGACTGAAGTAGCCGGTTAAAAAAATCACTCGACCGCCAGGCCACCCTCTCGGATGATAGCATTATGCACAGACTGTACCCTGGTGTGGTATAAACCCGGCAAAGTTATGTGTATACGGACACCCACAGGCAAGGCACAGAGTTGAATTTAGCGGAGGGTAGGTTTACTGTACAGCCTCGTATCGATCTGTTAGTAACAAGGTTAACTACGTTCACCCGGCTGTCTGTAGGGTCACGCCTAGATGCCTGAGATTGGACAGAGATTGGACCTGCAGGAGTTCCAATCCCTCTCCTCTCCTCTCCTCTCCTCTCCTTTCCATTTCCACTTCGTCCCCCGTCAGATCCGCGGCTCCCTCTTCCTCGGTACTTTGCTCAGTTTTCGCTCGTCTTCGCACCTCAGGGAAACATAACTGTACGTAGATAGAAGTGCGTACGTAGACCTGGGTCTAGAACTCTGGCTGATGAAAGCCCGGTTAATAGTCGACGATTAATCGTAACGCCGCAGGGTCGCAACCCCGAATTGCACACAGGTAGTATAACTGTTACACGAAATACGCCGCAGGGCGAGAAATTAAATCGGGAGAAATAATTGACGGCTGTCCATGCGTTATACGTGTACGCACACGTACCCAACATGCGACCGAGCGATAATATCAACATACATTATACACCTGATGTGGTGATAATTACCGGGTAGGAGGAAAACCGCCCGAGAGATAATTAGCGCAGGTGACAATGATTGTTGCCTAACGATTCACATACGCCTCCGTGAATATTATACGTACAACTACCCAGATTACTATCTACCGCAATAATTTTACATGCATGATAATCAGTTGACAAGTCGAGGAGTCAATTGTATCGCATAATTATTTTTTAATTACGGAGCTTTTTTCTTCAATCTGTCAAGATGACGGAAAAGTTAACGTTGTCTTGAATTTTCTTGCAGCGATAGTTTGGTTTGCTTGTACCGAGTGAGTCTGAATTGCAATGCGGAAATTTTTAATCACGCCAGATATTCTTAAACTCTGCATATCACGTTGAAATACTTGTTTCAATATTCCGTATAAAATCGAGAACTTGCCTCGCAATGCGTAAAAAAGATCCGCTCTTGCATCCCGAGCAACACCGACCGACAGATTTTCGAAAATCTATTCGTACCTTTTTCCGCCAGGGAATAAGATGGGTACAGAATTTATTCATCCCGCAGGGTATCAGTGATCGGTATACGGCTTATATAATACCTGAGCCTGTATTGTCGATGAAAATGAATCCGCTGTAGGTTTTGCTCTTCACTGGACAGGGTTGGTCGCAGTAAATTATAGAGAAGGATATCGGCGAGAGCGGGTCGCGGGGCCGTCCGAGCGGATAATGCGTCAAATGAATAGCCATCGTCCAACAATGAGGGTGAATCTTTTATGCCACCCCCTCCCCTCCGCCGATGGATTAACCCCACCAGCAGCGAAAATCTCCCCTATCGTAATCACTCCCGAATGGTATAATGATCGGGGCGCGGCCAGCGGCGGATCCGAAGCTGTCCGTTCCGTCCGCAGCAGGAAAAACGTCGAGTTATACGTATAGAGAAATCGGAATTATTTCCCAAGTAACTCAGCAATGGCGAGTTCGGCTAATCTGGGATCTCGAGGAAAGGGTAGCGTGACTGGCCCGTGTTCGCCGGGGTAGACAACGAATAAATTAGGGCTAATTGGAGTCGCGCATATCGCTGTTGCGGGGCAACGACTTCCGCCGCCTCGTCGAGACGCGGAGGGAGAAACTGCACGGGCGAAGGTTGACGGGATCATCGGGGTCGGTCGGTCCTTGCACTCTATCCTGCCGGCTTAATCCCACGTCAAACTCGACCCGGCGCAAAAAACAGTTCCCATGTCCGAGCGTACAATAAGGGTTTTAGACCGACCCCATTCTCGGCGCGTATGCACGAGTCGACTGGCCGACCCGAGTAATTCCTGCGACTTATCCGCACCATCGGGTGAGAATCCAGGCGCGGTGACAAGCGCGAAAAGTCGGGTGGGGATAAGAATGTGAAATTATTGAAAAACAGACAGGTCGCAACGTCGAACCTTCGAAAAAGACAAATTCTGCTCCAGGTACAGAAAGGACAAAGTACATTTCAAATTGATATTGCGACCCTTTCATTTTCTGACCATTCTTTGCTCCCACCGAAAAGTCCAGCTTTGACCCAAATCCTCTATCTATTGATACACCGCTGTTTATTCAATTTTTTTTTCCCCTTCTCTATCGGTAATTGATATTCGGACTTGCTCCTTTTCTACCCATAATTCCGACCCCCGTCCGTCAATCCAAGAAAACTGTGCTCTCGAATTAATATCGAAAGAGGAGGAAAGGGACGGCTTCGGCCTCTCCGTAGGCTTGATTGAACCCCGGGTCCCATTCACTCCGGTTATCACCGGAGATCTCAAAGTCTCCGAGCTTATCGCCGCATTCGGCTACTCCCTCCACCCTCGTCGACCCCCCCCCCCCCCTCCCCTCATCTCTATCATTCGGGGACGAAATATCCTCTCGAGGTTTATGGTCGCCGTGGGAATAGTCAGGATCGTATAACGCGACTGAGTCGCCGACGCCACTCGAATATTCCCACTTTTCCGCATTGCAGCTCCTCTGAATCGAAGCTTCAATTTTCGATTTTTTTCTCCATTTCATCGGCACCCGCTAAACGTTCAATATCACTTATCACAATCTGAAATTATGATCAGGACTTTCCAAAGATAAAATACGGTATGTTTAATATCACCCCCTTATATCATTTGATCTTGAAACTGGTTCATTTGACGGCACGGCGATGCGGATTAGGTATTTGAACACGAATAAACGATTTTTCGAGTTTTTCGACTTGTTTTAACCTGCCGATAAAACGACCCGGGAATCCGGTATCGTCGAAACGTCGAGTCTCCCTGATCGGTTATGGTAAATTTTTTTATTCATATTCAGAAGGAAGGATAAAAAAAAAAAAAAAAATTTATGTGTAGCTTCGATTTTGCATACCGACTTTCGGCGGATATCTCTGCGGTCGGCATATACGCGAGTTCCTCGCCAGGGAAAAGCACCCAGCGAGCGATCGAACATGACCGCTTGGCTCCGAGTCCCTAGCAGCAATTTCTCTCGCCTTCGAACAAACAAGGGAATTTATTCCGGTCATATTTTCCCTCTCTTCTGATACTCTCGCCCTGGAGGATCCGCCAGTTCGCGAATATGGACGCGTCGATGTGGGCGTTCACTCACACCGAGAAGCTCACTCGGGGAAGCCCCGAACATGCGGGTCACGTTTCAGCCCTATTTATTGCACCTTTTCGGGAGGCCCCTCCCATCTGAATCATTCCATCCCTTTATTGAATGGGAATCCTGCAGATGCATAGTTTACAACCGCGTGCCATCCGCATCAGCGACGATAAACTTTCCAATATCCTAGACGGACTTCACGCGGTGGGATCCTAAAAATCACTCCACACATACGCCTTACGGACAGAGGAATAGAAATTCTGAAACGCCATCTACGTGACGGTGCGGGAATGGGGCGAAGAGGCGAAAGACGAGATTTTTTTGTACCATTCAAGAAAGGAGGTACGAATCGAATTGAATGGCATGAAATTAGCTTTCGTTATCCGAGATGCCCAGAAAGAATTACGAATCTGGCATTCAAAAATCCACGGACAGATGATGCGGAACCAGTGTGATCTCGAACAAAAATTACTCATGACTATGAATTTCTCGTATTTCACTTGACGGTATAAAGATCCGTTCGAGCACTGGATTAAAGTCGGACGAAACATATGTTAGGGAAAAAATAGTAACCTAGGCCAGAAAATTTCAGACGATTTAATACACTCGCGGCAAGATTTTAACTGTCGAAGCGATAAATTTTAATACAACAGTAAACGTTCCGTAAGCATAGTGGTTGTTAGTAACTTGTTAACTAAACTTGCAAAATTGTACCAGTGGCAAACAAATTTTCTCACCATTACTATATTAAGACTAAAATTTGCTGATCCAGTGAATTCCTTTTTTTCATTATAGGTATAAAATCGACGGTGGGGGAATCAGCCGCAAAAACATGAAACATGAAACCTGACGAAGCTGCAGCACACGGACGTAGAATTAGGTACAAGCCAGGCGAACATAGCCGCACCCCTTGTTCCAGGAAAACTCGTAACAAGGTATATTTATACATTCATTGCTTCCTTCGGAAGGCTCATGTGTTTTTCACATTTTTATTTACGGGGAACACCTAGGTCGACGACTATAGACGCCGAGAATGAACCGTTACACCCGTTACATCGAATTGCGCGTTGTAAGTTTGTATATTTAATTACTTTTTTTTTTCATCACTTTCATTTTATTGCGCCAAATGAGGCTATGATAAATTCACAAACGGGATCTCAAAGCCACCTCTGTCAGGCTATTAATCGCTAAGACGGGGAGGGAGAGGTAAGTAAGCAACTCCCCGGTAACACGACACGCAACATTTTTTCAGTGCCTACTTATCACCACCGGGATATATAAGGGAGCTTGATCTTGCTCGGAGATCAACTCGCGCGAGAAAATTGGAAAGGTCAAAAAGCACGCAAGAATATATTCAAACAACGTGACGTATCTATGAAAACGTGAGATTCATGTGCGTACGATTAGGGTTAACGGTGAAATGTAGCTTCCAGCGATTGTAAGAAAAAAAAATAAATAAATCAGGCAATAAATATTTTCTCTCAAACTTTGGAAGAGGAAAATTTTATTGAAGAAAAATGTTTGCAAAAAAAATTTCTACCTGGGTTTCTAGAGTACATTGTATTCGCATTGCAGCCAGATTATTTATGCCGGGGACAGAAAAGTGGAGGCAGTAATTTCGGTTGATGGCTGGATACATCGAGTTTATTATTGCTCTAGGGTCCGAGTAAATGCGTTGGTTTTGCGCTGCGGGTATTTGTCCGAAAGTTTTTAAGAGGTATCCGCCCGGTTAGTTTCGCGGGTGAAATTGTGTCGAAGGTAGTCGGCGTTAAATATTGATGAAGAAAACTTTGGGAACACTTTGCTAAGCTGTTGTTAAAAACGAGGCCTGTATTCGGCGAGCGTCTTTCAGAGTGCCTATTTCGAAGGGAACACACGTATAACTAGTCAGTGTTAAATTGCGCTCGAATTTCCAAAGCCAGTAATTTAAGCTCGACTGTCATTATCGCTGGTCCGTATGATGCGGGAAACACCTGCGCAGGAAAGGGTATCCTATTAGGTAAAATGAAATACGTACACAGCTATAAAGAAGCCTAGGAGAAAAATATTCCAGTTCTCTTACATCTTCCTGAAATATGTATGCACACTACTGCCTCTCCAGATCAATAGCTTCCTATATACGGCTTCTGTAATATCAAACGTGCTCGTATATATTCCTCTCCACTCCTGATATCATTCCCCCGTCCCGCTGGCATACGATTCTTTGGTTTAATAATTTCACTCTCGTACTTTACTCAAGAGTACTTTATATGCGCAGGAAATAGTTATCGTAGATCGATTCCGTGCCAACGTAAAGTAGTTTCGCTTCGCGCCAATGCAGGTTGAAGAATTATTTCAAATAACAATTTCGAAATAAGGTCAATCTGATTTTACAAGTAACTGGAACAAAGCATCGCCGTACTTGGAGCTGTAAAAAAACTATTTTCCGATCGATATTTCGAAAGTTGTACATTTTTTTAAATCTGTGTATCATCTTCACGAGAAGAAGTTGAGACTGAATTAACACTTTTCACGACACAATGAGACGTCGTGGGTAAAGTAGCAACGGAAACCGGGGCGTGGAGTATTCGGCTGGTCAAGAATGAATCGGCGTTATCAAAACAGGACAAACGAGTCGACTCCGTGATATCACGATCATTCGGAGTGATTTGGAGCGTTTTCGAGCATTTGACACGGCTTGGAAACAACTATGCGAGAGTACAGTTTGAAAGTTAGCACGGAACTTAGCGCAACGCCTAAATATCAGGCTAATAGAATAATTGGTCTCAATTACAGTCACTCTTGGGACGCGAGGGCGGCATAGCCTTGCACGACGATAGTGAAGAAGAATAAGAATAAGAATAAGAAGAAGGAGAATCTTGATACCGTAAAAAGATGACGGTCTTAAAATAGAACCTGGAGTACTTACTGGCTTGGTAAAGAAATGGGCACGTTTCTCTCACCATCGTCCGGACTTTGAAATTAACGCGTGCCGGTCGAGGCCTGACCTCATTGCCAGCCTTTTTGGAGGAGCCAGAATCGCCCCGAATCCTGACGGCGAAGAGACCAGGTGCGTGTTTCGGCACCCCGTGCTTCTCACAATAAAAGGGAACCGGTATAATAAATTCGATTCGGGGTGGGCGGCTGGAAGCCGAGATCGAGGCGAGGAATAAAATTAAACTGTGCGGTGGACGTCGAACATCCCGGTAGCTGGGCGACGGAAATTAAGAGTTCATATTATGCGCGACGGTGTTGAGAGGGAGGAGAAATTTCTCCGTGAACGCGAGATCAGACGGACTGGTAGAAATTACACGCGCGGTTAATTAACGCATTTTTTGGTAATTAGCCGGGCCCAGTCACAGCTAGATTTGATAATGTAGCGTATTCCTCATTCCCGTTTCCTTTTTTCCGACTCATTTTTCTTCTTTCTCTTTTTCGACACTCCGCCTCGTTACGTAGCTGGGTTACCAGATCTCGACTCCGCTCTCGCATCCGTCAACCAAGTTCACAAGGCGTAGGTTTCTTCGCTGTGCCGGGCAGGGTGTATAAGTGGCTTTAAAAACAATGACACGACAGTGAGACGGATAGCTTACACGAATCTTACCACGCGTGCTGTCTCAGGAAACCCTGCGTCGAGTGGCTTTCGAAGTTTAAAACTCAAGTGGTGCAGATTAATCAAAGAGACGGACCGTCGCAAGCTCCGTCCGACTTCCCGAAAGCTGCGAGAACGAATTCGCGTTCGAAACTCCATCGATGCCGGATGAAACAATTCGACGTCAAAAGCGAATGCAGCCGGCACACGGTGCGTGCTTTTTCCCAAAGTCTATGGCACGTGCGGCCGTAGGCTTTCCTTATCGCGGTGGATCGGACTCTGCGGGGATTTCATTTCGCAGCGTGCGTCAACCACTGATTCGGACGGATAGTCGCATGCAGGCCCCGAAACACAACGCTCGGATGGACTCTGCAGCATCTGTTGCAGGGCACCGTGCTCTCGTTTTTGTTATCTCGCTCCATGGGAGTAACTCGTTCGATGTGTCTGTCTGCCACGCACATGAACGGATCTTCAATGGCCGCCGAAACGGTCCTGCGGAGATTTGTGTGGGTTTTTAGAGACATCGGCGGATGACTTATTCCAATCAGATTATCGCTGCACGCTGTTTCTCTTTGACGTTCGGTTTGAAAGCTTTTTCTTTTCACACTAACAAAGACACCGTGCAGTCTTGATAACAATTTACGGAACGAGTGATCAGCCGAAACTCCAAAGTGTTTCAATAGAAACGACAATAAACAGAAACTCAACTTTTTCTCGTCCACCGCTATTCGTGGCTAATAATGAAATACCTTAATCCGCGAAACCAAGGGTGAAAAAATGTCGTTGCAGTTGTCGAATACACTCAGTTTCGTATATTGTATTAGGGATTGGACGCATTAGTTGCAGCCCGGGGTTTGTATTTACATAAGTAACGCGTTCTCAAATGTTGATTTAATGAAAAGCAATGGATAGCTGGGTAGCAGCGGCTCGGCATTTAGATGGATGGGTGTACCGTCGATTATTGGGCAAAGCGTGCGCTTGTGTGGACCTTGCACGCCTGACACGCGTGACAGGCGGTGCGCCGGGTCGTTCGGTCGTGACTAAATTTATAATCAAGTTGCGCGAAACATTGAAAATATGGACTGTAGGAAATGAATAAGCTTTATCAGATCCGGCGTATTTTAGCTGTTTTCGTGCCACCTACACCCGGAGTCTGGGAAATACATGACGTACGAGGATCCGTAATTACCGGATGGTCACGGGGCGACGTAACGTGAGGGGAGGAGGTACAGAGTCGAGATAACGTTAAACGTGCAGCGATAAACAAGGTACGTTTTTCATGCGGCAAAGTCAGGGTCCGTTTTCCACGCTCACAAGACCTGCTCGTTTTTCTACCGTAGCTGCAGTCGCTTTCCTCTCTTTACTATTTTCCTTGCGTCAGAGGGAAGATGAATTACTCGTTAGTTAAAACCCGGTGAAAATGTTTTTTTCTCGCAGAGAAAATTGCGCGTTCGACCAATAGAGTTTATTTTTCCATAGATAAACTGGCGAACCGGAGTGACAATTTAATACTTTGCAGATCGTTCAAACAAATTTCTCTGTTCATTTTTCAATCGCCAACTTTTAATTCACGTGGCTTCGATCAACAGCTGTCGCAATATCGCGGCGACGATGAGCTTGGAAAACTACGAAGTGAACGAGGAAATGACCGAATGTATTCGGTAATTAAAAGAACGTTACTGCCGCACGAAGTTCGTGATTTATGCTAATTTATAACGCATACATTGAATCAAATTTCAACCGGCAACCATATTCGGTTTTATGATACAAACGACTGGTTCCTGTATCGTGTATCGCCTTTTCGAGCGGCGGTCTTCTGTCTCAGGATTGTGTTGTACGGCTAGGCGGGTTGCGGAGGTGTACTGGCAGCAATTTAAAGCCGGTCTAAGAATAGACGGGGAATCTTTACGACGCGGTGCCTAATGCAGATAAAGAGGAAAGCATAAAACAGTGCGTGGCCGCCGACGCAGCGCGCGGTGCTGCTCGATTTCACCGATAAAACGCATCCCTCATATGCATAAATTTTCTCCTTCATCGGTTATAATAATTCACCCCGAACTCTTCCCCCGCCATTCTCGCGTCCCAAAAGC
This sequence comes from Neodiprion pinetum, assembly GCF_021155775.2. Taxonomy (NCBI): domain Eukaryota; kingdom Metazoa; phylum Arthropoda; class Insecta; order Hymenoptera; family Diprionidae; genus Neodiprion; species Neodiprion pinetum. The sequence goes on along the minus strand of NC_060237.1, from coordinate 4,712,815 downwards.
TTCCTTCGTCCTCCGTTTCCTCGGTAGCTGTTATATCCCTTAGGGTGGATCGATCATCACCTGTCTCGTATCACCTATAGAACCCGATGCTGGTCAACCGATCCCTGCATCAAGAACCCCTACGACTCACCCTGTCGCAGATGCTCGAAATTGCTAGGAAATAAATTACCTTAATATTGAGCCCTGATCGGAATCGTCGCGGGGAATAAAAAAAGATGCCAATATTTTTGCCCCTCCTAAATATAATGTGATATTGCAACAACCGCGACAGATATATACACATCTAATGTTTTACTCCTACAACTCAAATCGAACACCTTGATGCTAAATTTCCGCAGTGATTTTCCTCTGGGATAGAAATAACACAACCTTTCAGACATGATTATTTTCCAATATTTTTCTATCCGATGGGGTCCCAATGTAGATTTGTAGCTTTGTGCGATGCAGCATTCAATCAGCCGTCCAGGTGCACGCTCCTGGTTTAGTATAAAGCGGAGTTGTGCCGGTCTGCGGAGAGCTGCGTATTATTCGTCATATTTCTTAAATGGTATATTGTTGCTTGTTCAGCGACGACAGTAAGCCGCAAAGGTTTGGAACTGGCAGCTTAGCGGTTCGCTTTGACAGCGAAGGAATGACAGGGAAGGAGAGCTGATACCAGTCCATTAGACCCCGAGACTATACGACAAACGTTTCCATCCCGATGGTCGGATGAGATTGATTCGTTCCGAGAACCGGCTGGCCGAGGATAGGCACAATGGAATACCCTTGGATGGATAAACAACCCGAGACAATTGTGTAATCATGGACGACGTAATCAATGCTCGCGTAAAATGCAGAGTCTCTAACGTGGGATCGCTTTTTGGAAACGGATGGAGGGTACCTGGTTTTCGGGTTTTCGAACAGACAAAATCTCTTCTTCAAATTCAACAATGTGTCGCACGGCTTGTGGGTGGCCGTACGGACGACGAACGAGCGAGAGAGAAAGAGGCAGCTTAGGGGGGAGAGTAAAAGGTCGGGGTGAGGCGAAACGATAAGAACCTTTCCGAGGGAACACTTAAATCCCATTAAAACGGACGAGGCCTACGGCGAGCAAAAAACTGACCCTGATACTGGAATCCCGCGACACTGAAAATATGCTTCACGTCGACACGGTCGCTCTGTCGCTGGAAAAGTTTGAATAAAAAGTGAGAAACCGTAGAAGTACAATTTTTCCTCCAAGTGGTAACGAAAATTCAACGAGCACTTGAAAATGCGTCAGGTTGGATCGCGCTGTTCGATCGTATTCGATCTCTCATCCGAGCTTTGGAACTCGACGATCGTTTTTTTCTCCTCCTCGTTCCCATGATCCGAACGAAGAGGAAAACCCTCCCACAGTATAATGTATGTATAACGATATTTTTCCACGGTGGATATTTTTCGTCGGTAACGGAAATCCAGGCAGTTGAAACAACATCTCAAATGACTGTCTGCTGCACTAAAACGAACTACACGAGGTATAATGTAGGGGGTCGTCCCCGTCGGTATAAGATGACGATTATGGCCCGAGCTCCAGGCACGTCGTTTCAGGATTTGTTATCTTTGGTCCGGGGTACCCAGACTGCTGCTGCGGTGAAGGGAGTCTGTCCTTCGGAGCGTCTCAGTGCCACGTGGTTAGCCCGCGGTACTTTTGAAGGCTGGTCTCCCCGATCGACACGGAGTGAAAACCCAGGAGCCAAGGAACGGAGAAAAGGAATTACGGGGCACGGGGAACGTTGACCGTGCAAGCATTTCCCGATAATCACGGGGGACCGGCTCCAGAGGTCTCTCCGTTTCATTCCCGCCGCGTTTCTATGGCAACCGGTGACCCTCACCGACGCTTTCGCCTCTCCTGGCACAGTGGTCTTCGAGACTAGGTCAAAGGGTTAACGATTGGCTCAAGGACGCCGAGGAAATACTTATTCGCGGTAACTCTCCAGAGTTTCTAATAGCAGCGGGACGTTCGGTGGCTTTACGAGCAATACGATTCGTTTCGAGAGTCCGAGGTGTCGAAGAACGCCACGTTTGATGAGAATTCAAACTCCTTTTTACGATTGCTTTCCAAAGAGGCGATTTTTGATTTCGAAACACGCTGAGTTTGTTCTCCGCCTTCTATCGACCCGTGGGTATATTACTATGCACCAGAGTTGCACGTCTGCTTTTCTTCCCCCGGCTCTTACAGCCACCCTTGTTGCGTCTGGGAGCGTAGCCACCCTTACAGCCAACGAATGCCATTCATATTTTACTACTTCCAGTAATTAAATTCAAAGCAACAGCGCAGCCCGGGTCGCATCGGTGCGCTTAGGCGACCAGGTGTGGGTTCAGAGTAGGTTCGTATGCGGACATACGTACGAATCGTAGGTGTGGCAAATCCACGTGTGGATTCACGGCAAAGCTTCACCGGGGCAGCGTCGTTTGTTCAAGAGGATTTCGAGCCTCAGCGGTGTTAAATTCGCCTCTCTAGAATTACGTATAACCAGTGGTTGATCTTTTTTCAGTCGCGGTTAAGTAAGCCAATCTTGAGCCAACTCGAATTCTAACTACAGGTAATAGGAAACACCAGAGGTGATCCTCTTTCGCGGTCAACTTTTACTTCCGGTATTGTTTTTTCTTTTCATCTAAAATGTATACGATTACGCCATCAGCGCCTCGCGAATCCGTCGATTGATGTTGCTAGGATGACTAAAAATGAACCGTATTTTCACCGTTCGTTAGCTAAATTCGACGTCGATCGTTCGTGAAATTCGTAAAACATATAACGGTCATTCATACACCGGTTTTAAAAATATTTCAACGGAAGTATCGCGTATCAAACGCATCAAATATCCAAACATTCGAACTAAAATGTACACATGTCGCATTAAAAACTGAACATGTAATGCACTGAGTACTGTGTCACATGAATATTGAGTGTAGATGTGGGTCGGTTTGTTCGTCGGTGCAGAGAAGCGAAATGTGCTTTGAATGTTTCTCGGAAAAATACATAAAGTATCAAGCTTCCCCTCTGTGCGAGGTGAAATCTAGATCTGCATATAGTATTACAGTGTTTTCCAGTTTCACATTCAGCGACATAAAAATTTCATTTCGTCAAAATAATTCGGTATGACAAAAAAATTATCGAGCCATCATAACCCGGCATACATGCCGTGAGTTTCTATTTTCGTCTCCATAAAACGAGAGACGATGACGTCCAGGACGACTTGCATCATTTTTGAATCAACCTTATCCACGACGATACGAACCTTCATCAGTGCCGAGTCGGTGAAATATTATAAATGCGACAATATTGGATTAGCCAGAGAACTCCCGGAAGGCAGCCCTGAATTCGGCAAGATTTTCACTTCGGAAAGCCTCTTGGGGCCCGTGCAAGACTAAGTCTCGATTCGAGTCCTGGAAAGGGTCCTTCGAGTCGATCCTCGCGGGCGGCGGTTATCGATCACGGCGTGCACATGCAGCTCTTTGCGATAACCGTTGAGGGTGTTCGGTTTTCTCGTCGAAAGACCGATATGGTTATTTATGCATCGGTCCGCGGGGAGGCCTTCTGCCTGTATACCCAGGTATGTACCTACTTCGACATGCCGCCGAGGGAGAGGAGGAGTTCCGTGGCTGGCCAACAACTCCCGGGAAAGTTGCCCTCAGGAGTTCCGGGATTTTCCTTCCGAGGTTTCGCTTGAGCTGTAGAAAATCCACGAGTTTGAGGCGAAATCGGATACACGCACCCCCCCGCGCCGGCGAAATCAACCCCACGCGGTATATGTCTTCCGATTGTATTTACTCCGCGGCTCGTTTTTTTTTTTTTTTTTACAGCATACCGGAAGTTCTCGTGAACCGGCGGATCAGGCGCACGTTCTTCACATCCGGACCGCGCAACGCTTCGGTCTGTATCCCTACCCCGGCGTGGTCTGGGAAAATGGTGTAAGGGCCGAGTTTAGTTGCCGGTCCGTGGGGAGAGAGAAGCCTGCGTTCGCTCGTTCGAGGGGTTCGGAATGGTTTAGGCGTATTCGGGGTGGTTCAGGGTGGTTTACGAAGGTTTACGGGGGGGTCCGAACCACCCGAGTCTAATTTACAACGTTTCTGGCTGTGAGCGCTCTCCTGCGGCATCCCTGCGGGGGTGGGATTCGGCAGAGCCGTACGTGCGCTGATTCCCGGCTTCGACGCACCCCCGCCCCCGCTAGACGTTGCGAAAATTTCCAACTTTCTTCATTTGTCCGAAACGGAAAAACTTCTCTAACATTTTCCCACCAAACCTTTGCCCCGACTCTTCTTCCACTGTCGCGCTCGATTTCCGCACCCCCGGAATTCGAAGGTTCTACCGGCACGGTCATTGCAGCCAGTTTGAACACCACGGGGTTAAGAAAAAAATAAAAATATTAAAAAAAAACAAGAAGAAGAAAAACGGTTTCAGCGGTGCGTGCGGAGAGCCTGCGATATATCGGCGATCCCGCGGAGGAAGTCCTGGTCCTACAGGTCAGCCGGCCCCGGGGACGACGCGACACCGAATAATGACCGACGCCACAACCCTGGATTAGCAAATCCCATTCAGGATTAGGTTTACAGCGCGGGTCGCTCTCTTCCGCTGGAGGGCAAAGCTCTAGGCTTGGGCTTAGGTTCAGGACTCGTGGCAGCGTCGATGTTCCGTGACCGTGGCTAAGCTCACCCCGGCAAACCTGGACTTTGGCGCACTTCGCCCGGGTTACGCTCCGAAACACGTATACGAATATCCCAACCACCCGCGGGCCCCGGTCTCCTCGAATATCCATTAAACCAGTTGAGCCGCAAACCAAAACATTGACTCGGTGTTACGTAAACGAGAAAGTGGACTCTGGTCGTTTCCGAATTTAGAATTCTAGGCTGACCTCGCGGCGCGCGATTCTAGTTGGCAGTCAGTCGGGTCACTCAACGTCTGCATTTCGACTCTAATCCCGATGTCGGTGCTCACCTTTCGCAGCATTGAACTACGCGCGCTCTTTCGACGTAAACTCAAACAGATATCGTAATACCGAGTTTCCGTTTCACCGACCACAAATCTTTCCTCATATCGTGCTCCTTCCCCGTTCTCGTTCCCGCACGCTTCGAGGAGCAGTGATTAGGGACGATTTCATTTTTCCAATCCCGCACCGCGTATTTCCAGCGCAATAGCCACCCGCCTACCCCTCATTATTATAAAGTCACTAACGAACATCGGGGGCTCTCCCTGAAACCCAACGATCCTCCGACCCTCCAATCTCGCCCCTGGCCAACGGACCAAATCAATTCCCTCCGCACCCCGACAATCGCAAACAAGAGATTGAGCCACTTAATACTTGTAAGTAGCGACGACAATGAACCGCTGCTCGGTCGGATCAAACGTCCGTCAAGAATCTACCGTATCTACCCTCTCATCGTTCGGTACGAATGGCTCGACGAATCAGACGTCATCCGCGATTCGAAACAGACCGATAAGTACTCGCAGCAACGGTTGTTATTTTTCTTTTCTTTTAGGTTTCCGCAGAAATCTTTGATTAGTTCCTTGAACAACATTCAAAGTCCACTTTTACCTTGCAGTTTTGCGAAGCGTAGGTACTACCTCGGTTTTTGTAGTATTTTCCCTTTAGACGGGAGAATTCACACGGATAATATCAACTCCGTCAATGAACCGAAACGTCACGTTGTGGCAGGTTTAATTGATAGAAATGAGAGTAATTGCGAACAGCAGAGTTAGCGGGAGAAAAATTCGCTTGCACCACATCAGACGAACCTCGAAACAACGAACCGGGGTAAAAACTGTCGATCCTTCTTTTACGCTCGGCCATCATCTCCTCTGACGCGTACGAAGCAAACGGGTGGCAATTTTCAATTTTATTCTCACCCTTTTTCTTCCGTTCATCCGTTGGAAAAATTAATCCATCCACAAAAGCCGTGCACGCATGTGGCCGTAAATGTGTATCACTTTTATACATACGTGTGCTTCCGCAGATAGGCAAATCCGTTTCCCAAACTAAAAGCGACCGCAGCAGCGGGAAATCGTGCTTGTTTTCGTTCTTTTACTACCCGGATTACAACTTTTCCCCTGTTATGCATACGTATACCTACAGAATAATCAGCGTCGCGATAAAAAAAATTTCGTAATTAGAAACCGCGTATAAGGTCGTGATCATTTTTAGTATTTCAATTCGTACATCTTTATTGCCTTTCGCGGAATTTTATCACATTTCCAAAAGACTCAATTTACTTATTGGAAGATCATCGTATCAAATCTGTACTTTCTGAGTTAAAACCAGCGATTAAACGCGGGAATGACGACGGAAAAATTGATCGTCATGATCGAACGGGTCCTGCAGATATCTGCTCTTTAAATCTGGATCATCTCGCGGGATTTCAAACGACTTTGGTTCGGTTTCATGACCGCCGAGTGCAGGAACATTCGCGCGAGTATGTGTCGGCTCTTTACTCAACAACTTGCAGCCTGCATGCATTATTCATCATCTCGTCACTCTTCATGGGATAATAGTTTCACCCTTCTCAACTTCCCGTAGTCCGCTATCGATTCGCACACCTGCCATCCCCATGAATCAGTCATAAGTCGGCAATTAATGTCCGGCCGAACTTTATGAAGTTCCGAGTCGTTTTTAAATTCCGAATAAATACTTGTCTCAATCAAATGTCGAGTTTCTTGTCCAAGAGCATCCAACGCCGCATGCGGGTCGTCTCTTCGCCGAGAATTCGTGCCGTAGGAATATGCAGATGGGGTTGCCAAATTTCAATTAGGTCGGGTGTATACGTCGCTTTTCGCAAAACACGACATGTAGGCGCAGATATATATATATATATATATAGTATAAATATACGGGCATTTCGTATCCTAATTAACCGGCTCTTTATTGAAGCCAGATTAGCAATTTTGTGGTTTCTCTTCTCCTTTGTCTGCACCGTATAAACTTCCCTCGCGTGGTTATCGCGCCGTCCAACCCCTTTTCCCCTCTCCCCTCTTCGCCGAGAGTCTACTATTTCCGGTTTAGGGGTTTACGATTCAACGAGGAGGGATTAATCTCGTCCTAATCACGCCAGGCTTTGAATATCGCATTGCGCTTACAACAAAACTACCCCGAACAATAATCGCACCCCTTGCACTGCTCAATTATAGAATCGAGATCATCGAGTGATCTGGGTGCATCTCTTCGATCTTTTTCACGGTTCTTTTTTCTTCGGTATTTCCCTTTTTTTTACTCTGCAATGCAATATAAAAGCAGAGAATTTTCGTATTAAGTCGGTCGATGTTCCGAAACAACATGTTCGGGGTATAAAATATGCATTCCATTCCGCCACTGTCCAAAAAGGAATGTCTCACTCAGCTGTATGTTATTGACGGTATTAGCATAGACGCGTATCGCAAATTCTTCCGTCAAGCTACCGTGCAATAAATCCCTCTGCAACACGAACTCTTCAAAGAATAGCTGTGAATCGTTGCGCTAATTGCGATAGCCTATTTTCCATTCAATTCGGGATCGAGTGTGTAAATTAGAGCGTACAGATGATAACGCGAAGTCAAGGTCTTGATCTCGGTAAGCGGACCAAAAGCGACGCTGCATCAGCGGTTGCGTTAATCAATAATAAGGGCGATCCCAGATTTCCATTCGGAATCCAGTACATACCGCGCTTATCGGCATCTCCGTTGTAGACGGCTTTAGTAGCGACCGATTGAATGAGCCGCATAAAGCACGGAGAAACGAGTTCATGAATTAACGGACGCGAGTCATCGAGGATCGCAGTAAAATAGGGTGGATATACCGACTCGGAGTGCCTTGGGTGATAAAAATCAGGGCAGTCTGGGTACCGTCGTAATTAATCGACGATTCGTTAAATCCGGTCCGATAGTTCGATAACGTTTGCCAGGTACGGGTTTCGGGATTAACTCTGACTGACGGATCGAAACGGCTGCTGCGGTATATGAGGAGCTCGAACGATCCGGGAGGAAACAGAACAGAACGGGAGGAGAGAAGAGAAGACGTCGCAAGACCCGGTGAAAGGAAGCTTATATACTCGGATCGCCGCGACGCTCGTATTACGTTACAATCTCCGTTCGCTCCGCGTCCCCCATGCATGCCGTGGTCACTTCACCACGCTACGCAGACAGAGAGAGGGGCTGCCTTTCCTCTCTTTTACACTCCCGCGGGACGCAGAGGGCTGCGCAAGGCCGAGATGCAGCTTGCAGCGAGCACAGCGTTGCAAGCTCAAGCTGCGCGGTGCGCCCTGGCATGTCAAGCTCTGGTCTTCGCCGCCACTACAGGTCAGCCTCTGAGCCACGTGACATCCGACCTCCACGGCCTCGATAATGCCTATCAGCTCTATCACGGAACGACACGGAGTAAGGGCGCGGTTAGAACCGCGCTGAACCGAACAGTACGGGGTTTCCCCTGCTACGGGATGGTCGTCTGAACTCGGAGTGAGATTTAGGCAAAGCTTTGTGCAACCCATATCGCTCGCCTTCGGATCTAAGAACTAAATCGAAATTGGGCTGACGGAGTGGTTAAATGAGGAGATGCGCGTTTTCCGGTTGGGTGATGCGAAGGGATTATACAGCGACCGAAAGTTGCTGGTTTATGGAGTTACGAGGAGAATCCTTTAACGGCACTGGAAGCTCCAGCAGCAATGGTTACTTTTTGTTTAAAGAATCTTGCGTGGAGCATTGTTCGACGACATTTGCAGCATAACTACTTGCTGGAATTCATTTCAAAACAGAGAAGACGATTCGTTGGAAAATTGAACAGAACAAGCACGGAGTGATGATGTAACTTATTTCGGACCCGGTATCAGCTGCTGGATCATTTGCGGAGTGTAAACGAAAAATTTTCCGCGACTTTACCAGCTGGCGCTGCGAGCTTCTCTCTCGGTGTCGCGGCGTTAGGTTCTTTCGGCTCCTATTCCGAGCTTTTAACAAATTAGAAAGCGTAGAAACAAAGAGAGTTGCTTCCTCCGAAGGGGGAGAATCTGCAGGGATCCGCAGCTCCGAGATACCGGGTGTCTTTTCTGCCGCTTCACCGTTTCACTTTACGTCAGACGAGGGCTTCATTGTGTTACGATGATTACATATCGATCCGAGCAGCTATAACATCGATCAAGACAAGCAGGTTCGGTTTTTAAGGAAAAGGATCGAGTTACGTTCTCGGCGAAAATCGGCAATACGGTATTTTTTCGAGCTCATAGATCATCTTTTGATCCGCGTCCGTTGTTACGGTAAATCAATGCTCGGAATCACCTAACGAACGATGTTTTGTTGTTATATATTATCACGCCAGGCGCGCAAAGCCTTATACAATATTTTCCGAAGAATGAAAAGTTGGCGAAATTTGGGGCACGCGAGCGAGTTTGTCAAAGGAAAATTAATCAAAAACTTTTTTCTCTTTTTCGTTACATTATATCGTCACCGTTATACATTTGCCGAGTTTCTGATTAGTTTAAGAAGAATCGGTCAACTTTCGGGGAAAAGAATCGAGCGGTGAAGCAATAGCTAGTTATATAAGCTTCTCCCAAAACCACAACAAGTACCTAATTCAGCCGATCGGCATAATCAATAATCCCTCCGTCGCCCCAATTTTAGCTTCACAATTCAGTCAGTTTTGCATTCAAAGTTATACACGTTGTGCGCTTTATCGATTCTCAGATGTGAATTCGTACATTTCTATTACTTTGCGCAGTGTGGACAAATTAACTTCGCTGCTTGATATAAGTTCACGTCCAAACCAAGACCTGTATTTACATTTACGAGCACGTAGCGCTATGCGCGGAAGTTAAAACGATACGAAGAGAGAAATAAAGGGTTACTGTTCTTACATTTGCAGATACATGGTCATATTATTTTTTGCCACCACTATTTTTATCACGGATTTGTAACTTAAGCATGGAGGGAAAAGAAATTAACACTCTGAGTACCCGCGGGTGGACCCGTCCAAAAAAAAAAAAAAAAAAAACCTAACACTCGTATCGTGGGGAAAAAGACGAGAGTAACAAAAATTGAAATAATGAAAAGAAGTGTCTCGAAGCTCTCAGCTCGGTTATTAACTTCTAGCCAAAACTTGGAACTTGGCCAGTGCGCTGATTTAAAACGGCACAATGCAGTGCGGCACTCCTAAGTTGCACTGCAAATAAGTGTAGCGAGGCATCCACGTAGCTGAAGCGTTTTCCGACGAGGAGAACGAAAACTTATTCGCAAAACGTAACGTTCAAGTGCAGCTGGATGAATTATAATCCTCTAATACGTCGCAAGAAAATCGTGGGTAAATTGCCTGAGCTTCGGCACAAAATTGGCAAGATATATGTGGAGATTAGTTATTTTTAATCACGATTCTTTTTCCGTATACAGGGTGTGATTTCTACCGAATAATACATTCCGTACAGTAATGTTCATTAAGACCTTCGGCTTTTGGCTAATTTGTTTTCGGTCCGAAATAAAATGCGAGTTCGACTCGATACGAATTACGTGATAATGAGTCCAATCTCTCACGTCGGCTGTATCGCCAGTCATTGTCACATAATTTGTACAGAATCGTGCTCACATTTTTTTTCGTATAGAAAACAAGTTAGCCGAAAGCGCAAAAAATTAATGAACATTTCTGTAGACAGTTCGCAGAGCAAAAAAAAAAAAAAAAAGTAGCGAGCTTGCACAGTCTGCAAATTGTATTGTTAAGTTTTTGTCTGTTCGAAAGCAGTCGAGGCGGCTAGATTTGCATTGTTGAATGAGAAGGTAGTCGGGGGTGAAGCGGGCGAGATTATTTACATAGAGTCGCGATTCGTGTCTGATCGTGTCATTGAACCCGGTTAACAAAGCACATTGAGTTAAGTATTTTTAATAGGTGACCCAACCAAATTCAATCTTGTTACCGGTTGATCGTACTTACGAACCAACGTTTAACTGTCAGCTGTACGTAATTGATTGCTTTACGAAGTCAACCCCCCGACTTCGCTTCGTATACCCCGTCGTAAATTATAAGTATCTACCCATATTCCCTGCACGCAATATCGATTCTAATAACCTATGCGACTCCAATATTTACCCTTTCAATATATCAATCACAATTTTTCCACCCATGTAATAACGCAACCGTTGAAAAAACGGACCACGCTTACAGTTCATTCGGGATTTGATCGATACCGGATATGAAAATGGGTAAAAAATCGTCTCTAAATTAAAACGAAGGAGACAAATGCAAGAAATCAACCGTTTTTAGCACATCGATCCAGAAACTCAACGACGTTGAAAAATTCTTTCTCTCTTTGCCGCTCCTTATTTTTCTCTGAGACGTTTCGTCCACGTGTCATTATTTTCGCGTTACTATTTCGGTATCGCAACCCTTTGGAGTTAGTCGGAGGGGAAGCTGAAAGCACAGTGGGTGTTTCATTGTGTCGGGGAAAGATACAAGCTGCATTTGTTTTCATTAAAATTCTTCAACGGCACGTATACGTACGTATAGGTATAATAACGTTTCGGGTACACCGATCGTTTATTTTTTTACGTATCCCTCTCTATTTCTGATCTTTCTTTTCTGTGTACCCACACCCGGCTGCTACATTAAGCCCGCAACTGCAGCTACTGCCGCTTCAATAGCGCGTTACTTGCTTTATTAGCGTAGAGTACGCGTGTATTTTTGGAGTCGGTCTGCACCGGACGTCCACCTAAGGCATAGGTCACGTGTATCCAAGCACTGAGGAACGAGTGCACGTGCATTATATATGGGAGCCGGAGCAGCACTCATTGAATGCTAATTTATATCGAAGAGCAAAAAGAAGGTCGAAGGGAAAGTGTTCGAGTTCCAGTGCGGGTAAAAGTCCGTCAAGTGGTTGTGACTGGGTAGTCGAATGGAAGGTATTCGCTGCATCCCTTCCATCCGGTCCACCGATTCGAAAAATACATTTCGAGTAGGCAATTATTATTATATGCACTCGAGCCACGAGAGAATTACCAGCAGGTCGTAAGTTTCTGCGATACGTAAGTTGAACTTCTGAGCAAGGAAACTCGAGAGGGTGAAAATGAAAGGAAGGGTGAAAAGAAAATATGAAGAAAAATAAAAGACAGGCAATAATTACCGCCCTTAGAACTCGCGTAAGACAAGAAGGTATTAATTCGGGGATTACCGGGTCTCGGGGAGGCGGCGGGTGGTCCCTAATAACAGAGACGAATGAAGGGAGAAGTCTTGTTCGGATGGTGGGTGAAGCTAGCAGGTAGAAAGACAAGGGTTAAGCGAGAAATGAGAGAGAAATAGGGCGTAGCAAGGGCGCGGCGCAGGAGAAAATACGCACCTGGTTGGTACATTGGTCCACTGCTAAGGTTGGGGTGTCTCGACGAGTTTTCATTGCACAAAACCACTTAACGACACTTAGATCAGCACCATCATGATTGCCCGCTTCAGAGCCACTGTTGATAACGACGAACGACGACGAGTGTGAAAGAAAAGCACAACAACAAAAAAAAAAAAAAAACCGTTGAACAGGAAGTATATTTATGTATCAGCAACAATAGGGGTGGCAAACAACCATCATCCCAGGGGCACTATTTCCGTGGCACAGAATCCAGCCGAGCACTGTTGCGGTTCACTGTTTCCGAACTTGCGATCTCGGATTTAAAGGTATCGGGACCCGAAAAAGCGTCGAAAGGAAAAAAAAGTAAAAACTTCCCCCGTTGCGCAAGACGCGGAAATTTGTCCGAGTTTCGATTCCGTTTAGCGGTACAATTAGCGACGGCGATAATTCTTCGTTGTTCCAGAAGTACGACAACGGCGGTTGGTTTATCGGAGAAAAACCAAATAAAAAGCAAAAAAAAAAAAAAATAACAAACAACAAACTAGAGGAACAAGGCGACGAACGAGTCTTTCTTCCGCGTATTTACGGAAATTCGAAGCACTGCGCGCCGATGATTGTAAAGCTTGCGTTAAGGGTGGTGCTTTTTTGCTTCCCTCTTTTTTATATTCTTTCCTTATTTCTTCTTCTCTCTCTCTCTCAACGAGCTTGCGACACGACGGACGTTGCCCTCGGGCAGCAGGCGGTGTACTGAGGTCTGCCTTCGCATTCGACCCGACTCACAGCTGAACATCACAGTGGCGCATGCGCCACTTAACATGGCCGCCGTGCGCCGTCGCTGCTGCCGCTGTTGCGGCCACCGTCGACGTCGTCGTCACCCCCGCCCCCCCCTTTCAACCCCTAAATCGTCGTTCTACACCCCCAAGGCCTCCGCCCACTCTGGTGGCTCACCCCTGAGAGACGAACCTCCGGGCTAAGACTTCCTGTCAAAGATTCGAATTCCCACTAACGGGCATGCACTGCGTTCCAAATAAATTCCTAAACTTTTATATTCGATTTATACCCCACCGCACGTACTCCTCCAGACGTTCATCTCTGACATGAACTAGGCCTGGTCGATTCCCAGTTTCCTTTGATATGGTAACAACAATTTCTGACAATTTTTTACTTCACCTTCCTCTTAGCGGAGGGGTGAAATTCTCAGAGACGGAGATAACGTAGCTCGTTTCAAGTTACCTTTCGATATTGGTTAGAGCGGAAGAATCCTACGGTTAAATTCCCACTTCTTTTACTACTCGTATCATGTATGTAGCCAGGTAAACGTCATCGATAGATTCCGCGTGCCAGTTTGAAAGTATCGAACGGTAACTTAAACGAAACCGGTAAAGAGTTCGTCGCTCAACATCAGAATAGTCCACCATGTTTAACTCAATGATTTTGAAACGATCTAATAAACAAAGTAGAAAATAATTTGCTCTAGATACCTACATATGTCGGGGGGAGAAAAGTTCAAGTAACCATACAATAGAAATACCTTTCACTGGTGAGACGCCCTGAGAAATGCTGACGTTTAAAAGGAATTATTAAAAATCACTTGGCAACCGATACGAACAGATAACGTCTTTACTTTCCTGGTCTTATTCTCCGAACAGAATGAACAGACTTTTTCCCTGTATCAGGAGGCGTCGCGTCACCTCGTGTCCCCGGACTGATCCCTAATTGGTTCACGTGATTCATTCGGCGTCGCACGTTCGCTGCGGTTAACTACGATCTCGGAATCTCGTGGAACCCGGGTCTATATCGATAGATTCGATACCCGAGGGCGATCCTCCGTCACCTTCGGTCGATCATCCACCCCAGAGGTTCACGTTGGGTGACGAGGGCCGGAGAACGGGGCCTGAATCTATCGTTCGGATCGCTTATTATGACGACGAGGACCGGTAGCAGCTCACCGCGTCAAGTGTAGGTCGTTACAGAAGCGATCAGATAAACAAACGGGTGAATATTAGAGTCGGACGTAATCAGGCTCTCAGGTGCCTGCGGCTCTGTGTTACAAATGTGACAGGTGAGATGAGGCCCCCGATTGGATTCCTCGCTCAGTCGACGTCGTCCGCAGGGACTCGTGACTCCTGATCGTCGAGATCACCCGTGATTATCAGAAGTATAGCGAGGATGCAGGTCCTCCGCCAGTGCCAGGATCCTAGTAACGACCATGAAAAAGGGCGCGGCTCATGCCAACGACGTTAGAGACCTTCGGCTCGGAAAGCTCCTTTCCTCCATGCCCACCTCGAACCGGACCCTGAATTTCACCCTGTGGAATCAATTTGGAAAGAAACAAAGGACATTGTTCGTCCCGGGCTAGACGGTGGAAGAAATTACGCGTATCTCTGTGACGTGGAACAATTTCTACGCGGGTTTTACCGTTCGTTGAAAAACTTGAGCGCGCAGCATCTTCGCCGTCGGCTCGGAACGACGATGGGTTGAAAATTCGGAGCCGCTCGGTGAGTAAGTGCGGATAGGTTGAGGATAGAACTGCTTTTAGAGGGTTCTCGGAAGGCTGCGGGTTCCGTAGGTGCGGGAGGGTGCGTGGAAGGGTGAATAATAACGCCTGAAATTCGAGACGCGGAATAAAACGATCTATCGGACGTTGAGGGGCGGAGGGTAGAAGTCGGTCTTGACGTACCTTATATTACACAGGTATCCGCCTCGCTGCAAAGGGTCTTTGCACGCGGAACGCGCGCTACTCTTTCGTACGTTTCTAACCAGCCAGAAATAATACGAGGGAGCGGAACGCCCGCGCCCCCGTTTTCTTCCCCGTTCGATAAAACGGAATATCCACTGAGGAACAAATGCAGACGACAACCGAAGAACCCGGGAAGGGAAACAGGCTTGCCGAGAGGGACGGAAATTGAGAGGATGAATGAGCGATGAGAGAGACAGCTGGAACGTACTGGAATTCCTCGAACTGAGGTAACCGCCGCAGGAGAGATGAATTTATGATTCAACCAACATTCACCTTCTTTATCGAACCGAAAAAGCGTATCTCTGTCGACCGTACTTCCGGTCGTCAACTTTATCAAAAATTATCACACAGCCATCCGCTTACTCATGTCCATGAGTCCGTGAAACGTTCTCATTCATCGGTTGTTCGCCGAATCGTTCAGAGTATCCGTAACTTCGCTTATCAATTTTACAAATAACGAGTAGCTCGAAGTCTCGACAGTTTCATCTTTACAATTTTTGTGAAAAACCGGGCCCATTTCACATATATATATGCGAACGAATCAACTAAAAGCGATCCCGTTCACTATCGCTCTTCAATTGAACCAAATGCGTAATTTCAGAGCTTTCAGGCCCTGCAAGCTGAACGCCACAGCGTTTCGTTTGATGAGGTACCCACTCGATATAGAATTGGTCAGGCCATCTCGCTCTGTCTGCGTCTATCCTTCTCCCTTACTCTATCTCTATCTCTCTCGCTCGTCCGTCGGTTTCTGGCCGGTTCCCCTTATCACGGTCAGACGTTAGTCTTACGAGTCGGTGCACCGTACTAACTCGGTGTTTAATGACTATGGGAAAGCTGCGTGCCTGCGAAGCTTGGTGTATACATATACGTATGGTATAACTACAGTTGGTTGGCAGAGCCACTTAGCGAGCCCGCGTTTACTTACCATACCCAACATGCAGTCATCAAATAATACCGTCGGCTCTTCCGTTAAATAAAAGCCGTATCGTTCCTCTCCTCTCTTCACTTCGCTTCTCTTCTCGTTATACCCACGCATATAATGTAGGTGCAAATTATTCCCTGAACTTCAAACGTCGCACAAGGTGATTCGCTATTACTGGTTCCAGATAAAACGAGAAATAAGAATTACTTGAGAACGGAAAATCGGTAACAGAATTGGCTGGACATTTTTCTTCCCCGGGCTCGGTATTTCTCCAGTTTCAGAGTAGCACAGCTCTTTTTTCCCAGGTAATCCGTTCTACGCGCATCTCAAGGTACGGTTGAAAAAAGCGCGAGGTAAAAGGAGGCCCGGGCTTACTTCGCTCGGCGTCTCCTTATTCCAACGAGGAAAACCTCTCCAGGGTACAGATTACCCTCCCATTCCGCAAGAACTGGTAAAAAACTATAAAAAAGTTTAACACAAGGTTCGAGGGAAAGGGAGGGTTAATATCGGACTCGCCGATAGTGTCGGAATTTGGTATTTTCAACGGGAACCGAGTCCGCCTCTCCGGAATAACGTACCTATACCTGGGCCTAGACCCATTTCGCGTTCTCGTTTACCGAAGTGCGGGGAGCATCGCTTTAAGCCGAAAGTACTTGGAAAGTTCGGATACCCTGATCGCGGCGAGGCGAGTCGGCTGGCTGGTGGAAAGATGTGCAGTAGGTATAGAGAGGTAAGGGTGGTAGGTTGAGGGTGCCGGATCCTCGAAGAGACTCTGGAAGTTGAGCAAACTTGAATGTTTATCGCAGCTTGGTTTAGAGCGAGCGAGCTAGGCTCCGTCTCTCTTTCTCCGGCTTCGCCACCCAGTTACTTGCTAAGTGGGTTTGAAATTACGTAAATACATGCTAATTAAAAACTACTAACTAGGTAAGCACACACAGCGGGAGAGCTGCGGATGCAATAACTAGTGCCTCGTTCGCTCGCCTCTCCTCTAGCTGCAACTACCATCCAACCTCCCTGAGAACCCACCGCGCCAAAGGCCCTAAGATACACTTTGAAAACGTGCTTGGATACTGCCGTTGCGCGTGTTTAGTAGCATCCGGAAGTCGTCGTGATTCGAGAACCGTATTCTTGCCTTCTCCATTTTTTCCCCAACTCCGAAAAGTCTCTTAGAACTACTGCAACCCGATGAAAAACTTCCATCTCAACATCGTCGCTTCATCCCTTTCCTCGCCGCGATATTTGTTGATCGATTCAGGGCAAACTAGATACGAAACGGAACACTGCAGGGGTTGCCCGCCTGTTTACCGAGCAGATTGCAGACATGATACCTACGTGCGAAAGAAGTTTGACTCGAGGTTACCAACGGACCGAAACGATACATCCAGGGAAGAGATTTCTACTCGAAGAGAAACGCGCGGGTAGTCAGCTATACGTAAGTTGCTCTCGCAATTTGTTGAGGTGATTTTTTTGTTTACCCCCACATCTTTTTTTTTTTTTTTTGTTGTCGCTGGTTGTTTTTCTATTTCTCCTTCTCCTCCTCCTCCTCCTCGTCCTACTCCTCTTCTTCTTTCTTTTTCTATCTTTCCGTACACCGCAGAGAACTTTTGGAAATTGCGAGTCTAGGTTTCGTTTTAAGTTATCGCAAATATTTGTTTGGTGAAGGGTGAAATAAACTCAGTTAGTCGAGGGACTGGCGCGGGTGGCGTCGGATAGTTGGCCTGTGCCAGGGCATCCTCGAAGTTTCTCTGGAATACCAAGTAACCCAGTCGCCGACCCGTCTCGAACGACTCGGCTCCCTTTTCTCCGGTCTCTCGAAAGAGTGGATAAAAAAAAACAAAAAAAAATCTCAGTCTATTTTAAAGGGCAGTCAATATCGGGTAAGACTCCAATGATTCATCGCAAAGCTGTAGGCAAAAGTCTAAACGGAATTTTCCAAGATACGCTGTAAGTACATATACGAGTATAGGTGTAAATATGTACGTGCATTTGAGACGTAAAAAAAGAAAACGAATGAAAAAAGGGATAAAAACAACCGGAGAAAAAGGATTAATCATTCAAGTTATAACGTAGTTGTGGAGGAGAAAGATGGAGGAGGAAGAGAAGGGGAAAAACGGCTTTCCGCTTGCCTTCCGCTATATCGAACGAATACATTGTATACTACATTCGTACACGCGGTGTATGGGTACTTTTTTCTTTTTCATTTATTTTTATTTTTTTGCCCGGGAAAAAGCGAGCCATTATTTGGAGATTACTCGAGGATTTTCATCAGTTCCGCGCATCGCGTATCCATTTGAGAGTATTTCTGCGTTCCTTATAGACTTGGGGCGGCATTTTACGAGGATGGTTGTTGCAGGGGATCGATTCGAGCGGCGATTTAACCACCCAGTTCCACATCACCTCGGCTCGTCGGTCAGTCGACCTCGTCTGTGTGCAGTTACATACATACAAACACTTGTATATATATGTTTAAAGTTCTCTTCGCCAAATCCACTTAACTAACGACGTCTTAGAAGGGGGTGGGGGTGGGGGGGATGCAGCGGGACCGCGAGACTGAACGGGGGTTGAAAAATCAGGGCCTCTCGACGAAGGAGAATGGAATCCGAAGAGAATTGGAGGGAGGGAAGGATGCACAGGCGGTTTGGACTGAGGAGCTCTTTAACAAATAGATCTGATTGTCGAGTACAAATTGGTGTAGTGGGTAAATCTCGCGGGAGAGGCGACGTAGGTACGACAACGACCGCAGGGAAGACGGCGACACCGCGAGGCGATGAGGGGGGAGATTAGGGGGGGAAAGGGGGGACTCTGCGTGGGGCAGGGAGGCTGGCTGGATACTATGCTGAATAATGCATGCCTCGGCCTTTCCCATCCGCTATGCTCATTGTCTGTGTGTACGCACGTAATACTTATATGCAGGTAAACGCTTCACCCACACGCACACGTTCCAAGAAGCGTTATTTCCCTACCTCGCCACTTTTTCCAATCGTTTTCATTTTTTACGACCATTGAAGGACCCTTGCATTGACCACCCTTCGCTTCCCCTCCTCCTTCATTTCCCGGCAGATCATTTTTTTTGTACGCGCAGTCGCAACAAAGTACTTCAGCTTTTGTTCGATGATCGAAAGATCGATGAATGTTTTTTGCCATCTTTTATTAAATTATTTTACCGCATTAGCGGGTGTGATTGGACGATAAAACTAAGACTCGAGTTATCGTAGAAGAAATATTGCTGTCACAATCGTTGTAGTATTTGAAATTTAAGAATCCTTGCTATAGCTACACGAAATTCAATAAAATTAAATTGCATCTTTCACAAATTTCATTTACATTGCTGATTCGTCGATCCTGTGTATATTAATTTGGCAATCGATTCCGATACTCATTGATGCTCAACTCGCCTTCTTGTAGCTTTGCATGAATATTTGTTCTCATTATTTTCATAACTTTTGATGAATTAAAATTAATATTTAAATTCGGCGTGGCGTTGTATGTATAACTAAGTGAACCAACATATTCTTGGTGGAAATGTAAATGGTTATTGAATTTCAATCACCGAGTATTAACGAATAACAAGTAATTCTTCGTGAAATCCTGAAACTCTCTCTCCTGCAGAATTTTCATATCACAAATTACCATAATTTACTGCATTATTTCTGATCCTATGATACCGATTCCCCGATAGGCGGATATCACGCGATTAGGGGTTGTTTTCGTAGCACTTATAAAGTCCGACGTGCGTCTTAAGGGATTTATAAATTGATCCGAGAGATTCGTCGCAGTTGTTCTCTGATTTTTCCGTCAAGGTGCATCTTTTATTTTCTATCAGATCCATCCGCCCGTCACCGATTCGGTCAATAGATCGAAAATAAGGTTGATCCGCTTACCACCACGTCACATCGTACATCTTTCCATATTTTTCCTAGTGACAAATCCTAGGCAAATACGCAGGATGTAGACACTTACCTGAAACAGAAAAAAACATCGCTTCGTTAGACGGTTTCATTGATCACGGGGCAGTTAATTAGTGGGCTTCGATTCTCATTGTCCGTGTATTTTGGTGGAAAGAAAAGCAGGAAGAAAAATTTCATTTTGTAGTTCGAGCGTATTTCCGACTTAATGATCAGCGGTGAAACCCAAGTCGGAGAAGAGTCGTGTTCATTGCTGCTTCAGGGGAACCTTTCACCTAAACCTTCCGACTTGTCAAAAATTTCGGTACAAGGCAAGGAAGCGAGCGCTGCTTGTAGCTGCGTTTGTCTTTGAGATAAATAAAATTAGTCACTGGCTGCAGGCGGGAGCAGCCTTCCTTTTAAACCGTGTAGCTTCTTATTTACGAACCGGTAACGAGGCAAGATTAACAATATTCATCTACGAATCTCCCTTCTTAACTACCGGTAAATGCAAATCGCGATACGGATAAGGAATAGTAATTAGCCATCGATGATCACGATTCCGAGTAGCTTGAATACGTTTGGAAAACGCTTTAAAAAACGCTTCGTCCCACACCCAAATCACCCACGGCTATTCTTTCACGCTTTCTCGGATCACGGAGAAAACCGGGAGAAGAAAATTAGACAAAAATAACAACCGGTATCTGCATTTAGGTGTTTTTTCAAAAAGACCGACGCAACGATCCTAGAGAACATTTCTAGAATGCAGCTCTACGACTTTTAGGACCCTCAGCTGCATAGGCCTATTAATTCACCACTCCAACGCTAAATTAGTATCTTTGGGGAGCCACGGGAGGAATTAGTGATGGCAATCTTCTGATTTTTCTCAGCGCACGCTGTTAGTCGATGAGAATTCAACAAAATTCGTCAGCTCATTTCTCCAATAATGATACTTATTTCAACACAACTTTGTACTAACAATCACCTACGTATTTCCCTATAATTCTCTCCTCGATCCTTTCTCACCACTTAACATATTTTTATACCGTACTGCTGCCGCGATTAGCAGTTAAAAATATTAAGAGGTATTTTTATTTCTGCCGATGTTCATGCATGTGTCAAAATCGAAGCATCGAAAGAATTGCGACAACATTTCATCATTCTTTCGCTGTAATGCTCGAACTATCAATAACGGTGACATGTAACTGGTCCCAATTGCATTCTCACTTTGATTGAAGAAGAAAGAAAATCCAGTCGCTGTAGCGTATATTATGCGAAACCGGTATCAGTCACGGGTGCGCATATCCTGCTTTGGCCGTCGGTCTGACAGACGGCTGGTACCCTCCGTGTATATTTTAGCGTCTGTGAATAATCAGCAATCAGCACCGACTGCGGCCAGGCTCGGCGTCACCGCAGTGCCGTTAACAAACTAAACGTGCACAGAGAGAGAGAGAGAGAGAGAGAGAGGGAGAGAGAATCCAGGGAAAGCTCGGAAGCTCGCGCAACGCGCAACGAATCGACGGGTTGTCAAGGCTGCGGAGTTTTTGGCACGATCATATTCAAAGATTTATACTCAACATTGGCTAGTTCCTCGGATTCGTTGGAATGGATGATGACCAGAAATCCAGCAATAAATAGACCCCTGAATTACCCATTATAGGCGTAGACGATCCCCGCGGGTTTATATTCAACAATAAATGGGATATACATAAAGCAAACGCGAGTACGATATGCTAATCCGCAAGCACACTCTGCGTTTCGATAAATCGACGAAGCGTATTTTCCGAGGGACATTTTCACCCGGGTTAGGGATAGAGCCAGCCACCCCGCTACCACCCTCCGACCCGACGGTAACAAGAAATGTAAATGTTTGGCGGTTGCGGCCGGCTCCTGCGGCCCGGCGTCAACGTGGGGTTGGCGACGCGGAGGCGGAAAGGGCGCCGAGGACACCGCGAAGCCGTGTGTGCAGACGGAATTATACACACTCTGACGAGTCGACGAGGACGGTCCGTCCTAACCCGCGTTCACTGACTCTCGGTTCTCAAGGTGATTAGCGGGACGACTTTTCTAACAGGGTGCGATTTTCAAGGGCGGCTGCTACGCGGTTCGACCCCTTGGATCCTTTCCCGCCGTCAGGACGACGACGACGACGACGACGACGTCGGACGCACCGGACTCTCGGAGATCCGTGCAGGATCATTTCTCATGCTCTCGTAGCGGCCGGAGTCAGGTAATTGACAGGCCTCGCCTCGGCTTTGCCAGGACGAAAACCCCATCGCCGTACGAATAATTGGTGATCTTATCTCGGCTTTGTACACGCGAGGTGAACATCGCGCTAGGCGGAATAGGGCGACTCGTCGGCGCCGATCGAGTCCAGGTTTTTCGGGAGAGGTGACCCACCACCCTGATCCGATCGCGGTCGCACCGCCGACGGACACTCGAAGATCGCCGCGGGTGTACGAACAAAGCCCCGAGTGCCGGAGGTCCTGTTTTGAATTCAAGCTCGTAGTTCGAGATAAAGCGCCCCGATTTCACGATAATTTACATTCATGATCTACAGGTGACTCGGCTTAACCCTCTCGCCTCGATCTCCCGCGCCCACGACGCGCACCGCGTGGCGGGGTTGTGTTCAAGAATTCAGTTTCACGTCCGGGGAACATAGACGCGTCTCAATAGGGTCGACCCTATCCCTTTGAATTAAGGAAGAGCTCGGCGTCTCGTTTACACGGGTAAACCCGTTCCTGCGGCCCTTGGATTTACCGGAAATCGTTCTTTTAACCGTCCGTTTGTTCGCACCCAGACGACTCGCCGCGACAAATGATCCAGCTGCACGTCTGGATCGATCCTGAAAGAGTTTAACAGGATCGAACATCGAACCGCGGGTCGTTAATTAGCGACGACGCGTCTTTGATTCTTCCCACCTGCACCTTGGACGGAAGAATGACGTTTAAATTCATTTTTCTGCATTGTACGATGCCGAGCAAAAGATGTTTTTGCGGGCTGCTTAACAGCTCGCCTTTTTATCTTCCTCGTGCAATATGTCACGGGCTTGGATTAGGGGAGAAGGCAGATTGTTAATGCGACATTGTTATTAGTCGGATTTTTTCCCTGGAAATTTCTCATTATTTTCCCAGTTCACTCGTATATGAGAATAAGATGATAATGTGTATATATTAATTTTCCACACCCGATGCATCGATCAATATAGTTATAACAATTTTCTCATTTTCCTTTTTCGCTTTTCGTGTTTTTTTTAATTTTTTTTTTTTTCATTCTTTTTAGCCGGAAGAAAAACTTGTTTGCTACAAAATTCACTCGCGAGATTTACAGCACCTCCACCAATAACTCGAGTGAAAATTGACTATCTGTACGGTGCATTCCTCTTTCCAGTTTTATATACAGGTATAGAGTATCCCCTACGCGTTCCTATCTCTGTCTCTCGAGGGATGTAAGTTCCATTTCGCTCGTAAAGCAAACTTTCGCCGTTCTATATCCTCCTAACCAGTTTCCTAACCGCGCCACTGTTTCCCTGCACAAGCGCTAGCAGCCAGCTGGTTGTTCACTCTGTGGTGGATTTTGTTTGTTATTATACAACGCTGTTTATGTATTCCACGCTGTGATGTACTGGATGTATGTACATTGTGTATATATATATATATACACATGTATATGTATATCGCTCTACGCATAGATTAAACATAAAAATATAATTACCCAACGTGGCTCGCAGCGCGGATGATAATAATTCGCAAGACTCGAGATTCACGCGTCATTATTATTATCATCAAGTATACACTCCACTTGTTTGTTTATTATCATATGCAAAAATTTCACTAGTTCAATATACCTGACAAATCACACACTCGGTGGTCGCCGCGAATCGAGTGAAAAAACCAAATAAAATTTCAAGAAAATAACAAAGAAATGGAGATGCGATGTGTCGAAATAATTTGTACGTGGATTATAAATACAGACGCGGTGGCCGTAATCTACCAGGCGGCGAGATGGATACGGAGCTTTCCACCTCCTTCCCTCCACTCTCAACCCCGCCCCCGACACCCCCTTCTTGCAGAGGATCATCCGCTTTCGTCATTGTCGATTTTGTGTCCCCTCTTGTTGCTCTTTCCGCACCAGACGTGCCCCCCCCCCCTGCCCTTTAGCAGTCGTGACCTCTTTGCCCTCCTCTCGTTGATCGCCCTCAAACTCCTGAGAATGCTACCAGCTGCGCCAGGCCTCGGATATGCAGCACCTTACCTTACCTTCCCCTCCCTCCCCCTTCTTTCCTCCCTTTCCCCGTTCGGCTTCTGAAGCGCCAAGCCTCTCCACCTCGTACCGTCTAGCGGGTAGCTTTTCTTCCGACACCGGAACGACGACAACATCGTTTCAGCTCCCCAACTTTCCGCCAGAAAACCAGTAGAATACACGGCTACAGGGCTAATTTGGCTCATTCTTATCGTGTCTGCGTCCTTCCTGCCGCAGCGTTGCGAGGAGAAAATAAACGGCGGGGCGGAAATTGTGCCTGAATTAATCCGAGACGACGGATAATTGTCTAATTTTGAAAATATTCTTCATTTTCTCATTGTATCGAAGATGTTACATATCGTGTAAGGTAGCGAGGCCTTTCCATCTCGCCGACGTCTCAGCTTCTCGCGAGGAGTTTGAATTTCCCTTTATTTATATGTTTTCGTCTGGGGCACCGGTCTATGAATTTCTTTATTTCCATCCGACTGCCTCCCCGCGCGTCTCGCTTTTACCGGTTTTAAGGCACCGTCGCGTTGACGCGGTTCGCTTTGAATCCGTCGCGGTTCCAAAAGGACGAAAGGACGACGTTGAACAGCGAGCGTCCAGGCGTGGTTGGTACTCATTAAAATAAAATTCCGCGCTTGAGTTCCGCGCGGTACCTGCAGCAGCGTAAACCCCCGCCATGCTTGTTTCAATTCGACCTAACGAGTTCCAAGGTGAGCCGCGCTTCTACCTACACGGATTCTTTTCTTCTCGTGCATCGTTCCGACCCCCCAAAGGCTGGAAATACCTCGACGTGCCCAGCAGTAGCCGCTGAGGCGAGTCCCCGTTAAAACCTTCCGCCATGCGCAAGATCCTCCCCCTTCCCTTCCACCCCTCTACCGCGAAAGGGTGGCAAAACAGAATTGCAACATATAACACACGTATGGGTACGTACGCAATCCGAGATATCGGTCCCCTCGAATGCCAGTATACGTATAATTGTTATTCGAGCGAAGGTTGTAGGTACATGTATACCTGCGTATAACGCCTCTTTCGTACTAATTATTTCGCGGAAGTTGTACGACACGATTGAGTGTCCTCGACGAGTTTACGCGACTTTTGTCGACCCCGGGACGGATCAGCTCGCACGTTTTCCAGGGTAATCCACCATCGGCTGGGCGATAAGAATTTTCCAAAATACCGGTGTACACGGCGTGGTGTATGGAACGGTCGGGTCTGCAACAGTCGGGTTGGAACGAGAAAGGAAAAAAGGAGAGGAGAGAGGAGAGAGGGCAGAGAGAGGTCACCGCGCGCGTAACAGCCGAGCACAAATATGAAAGCCTCGGCTTGGCGTTGGCAGGGTTAGTCCCCTGTTGTGTTTACTCTTGAACGTTCGTTATCGCTCGCTAATTGAGCCCTTGACGCGGGCGCATTCGTACGAGCGGAGCGAAGCAAAGCGGCGGGGCGATAAGGGGGTTGGGGGTTGGGGGTTGGGCGAGGGTACACACGCAGGAAACACGGCAGCACAGCGCCGCGCCGTCAGGTCGCGGGAGCCAGTCTGCAGACTGCTCATTTGCTTCTGCACTCTCTCTCTCTCTTCCACCCCCTCCCCCATGGCATGCCGGGAAATTTAATTACACGATTTGGCTTAAAAAATACAAGTACAAAGGCACCGCGGTGGTATCTCGATCCCCTGATCGGCGACCCTGAAGGGATGAATTTCGTCACGCGGCGCCGTTTCTGCATCAAGAGATAAATACGAGGATCTATTTCGAAGTCGGGTTCCTATCACCGCGGGTACCAGACGCGACGACTTGAATACTACGCACACCGATCGAGCCGTATCAGAAAATGACGATGCAGCCAGCGGTGATGCTGCTTCTGCTGCTTCTGCTGCTGCGATGAAAAATAGCGCCTGTAGAGAGTCCTGGGAGTGAAGCGAACGGGAATGAAATGCATGGATTGGTTTAGCCTCGAGGCATGCTGTTTCGAACCTGGTATAGACAGCCGCGTGATGGATTACTGGCGTCAGCGAGGTGCAGGGTCGTCCCTCTTTCTCTCTCTCCTTTACGAGGATATATCGCACGACCCATGATCGAGAGAAGATGGTGCTGCTGATGCTGCGACTCCGCGCTTCGGGTGTGGAGAACGAAAAAAAAATCCCAAAATTTATCCTCTCCGAGTGCGTTTCAACGCGGCGCAATTCTCACCGCGAAACGAGGCTCCCGCCAAAGGCGCTTGCTCGTTACCTCTGTCGTGTTGGATCTAATTTATCCTCAAATCAACGCCCGACCGGTGAATTCAGACAGACTACGCGTCGGATTCTCGGCTCAGTGAGGCGCGAATAAGTACAGGTTCCACACGCGAGGGCTGAGAACAGAGAAACGTAGTTACGCATCTACGGGAATCGAGAGACCAGAAGGGGAAAATCACACCCTGTTACCATTAGACGCCTCGCTGAGAATTGTTGTTTCGCGAAATATGTTTACGGTATGCGAAGGGCGACGTATAATTTCCCCGAGGATAATTCGCAGCCGAAGAGCGATCCGACGGTTTTCAGGCTTCGAAAATCACCAGCCGCTACCTCAGGGAGAGGAAATTTTTCAAGATTCTCATCGCCGATAAGAATCTCTCCTTTTTCCAAGATTTCAGATCGGGGGCGGCTCTCGAGGCGATCAGCCTGTGAAATCAGCCGGTCGAAGGTAACAATGGACGAGGAGGTGGAGGAGGAGAGGAGAAAGCTGCCATAAAGCGAAACGATAAGAGCGAAAGGTTTTCGAGGTTTTCGCGAACGGGGGATGAAATTTCGGTCACAGCACAGGGGAGTCGCTCTCGGCGTATACATATATCCATGGCCTCGCATCTCGCGGGGGGAAGGGCTTGTCTAACCGCGGAGAAGGATGGGCAGAACGCGAAACGCGAAATGCGAATTATGAGGTAAAGAAGCGCGGATTCGGGATCAGGAGAGAGGGAGAGGAGGAAACGAGATACCGAGAACTCCGCGGAACCGGGAGTAAGGAATGTCAACGACTCTGCGCCCGGCGTCACGTTCGCCTGCCGAGATGAATGAGCATGGAACATAACGATATGCTGGAAGAGTTCTTCAAATTTATAGGCTCGTCGTGCGGCATGAAAGCGGCGGGCTTGTACCGAATAAAAGCGAATTGAGGTCGTGGGCCGAAGCGTTCGTCGTTAAGGATTCACCCTGGCTCGGTTCGAAGCCGATTTCGTGATCCGCGGTGGTCGCGGGGTTCCTTCTTCCATCTCGACGCCCCTCATCCACGTTTCCAATTATCCCATTACACCTCGACTCTTGTCACGCGTCAAGTGACAGACAGACCTAAGAATATACTCACACACTGGTTGCGCGGATGACAAAGTGGAGGAAAAATATGAGAGCGCGTTGCGCTGTCTGTAACCTACGCTGTTATACCCAACGCCTACAGTCTCGTTTCTTCGAACGTAAAGACGACCAACAAATCGCCCCAGAGACGGTTATAAGAAGTTGTTTCGAGGCTAGAACCGCTCTCCGGCACTCCGGATGTATCCATCCCGTCGCGCTTATCTCGCGAAGAAGACGCTTTGAAGACTCGATGGTGTAAATAGGCGTCTAGCCGGTGCCCGGAATAGATGATGATATTGGCGCGAGAGGGTGGCCGACACCCTTTCTCCTTGCGGATGGATACCGCTTCGTACCACCCTTTGTGGAAGAGCTTGCCGCTCACGGAGTGCTGCACTCGCCGATATGCTTCAAGATCGTACCTCGAGGTAAAAGTGTTGCTTATCTCCGTCCGACCATTAAAACGAGCCGTGCAGCGTACCGTCGCCGACGGTCTTTGCGCCTCGACGCCTGATGGCCTATCGGGGAGTGAAGGGTCGTCTTTCCATCGTCGGGGCATCGCTTAGCCGGGTTAAGTGTCGGGCTCCCGTTTTCAATCGGCTACCCATACGCCTCTCGTTTCCCGTTTGATAAGACAACGGAGGCTGCAGCTAGCCGCGGTGCTCAGGCTGCACGGATTCCTCCCTGCACGCAACTCGGGTATGAGAATTTTACCGAGATATCGGCATCGCATGGGTGAAAGACGCTCGCTGCGCGGTAGGTTTATCGATCTAGGAATAGCCACGAGCACAACTTGTCGTCGGTCGTGGTAGAGAAAATATAATACGCGTTAGGTATAATATCGTGTGGTCGAGCAGCGGTGGGAAGGCGAGATATAATGTGGAACGCATAAGCCCTTCGTGGTTGAAAAGCAAACGTGAAAACCGCACGGGAATAACAATAACACGTGAGCCTTGCTTGCAAGCGGTCGGTGTTTTGAGCTTTGTCAGCCGAATCGCGACCTTCTCGTTGCCACGTGCAGCGAGTTTTATACCTGTCGGGAAAATGTCCGTCGTTTCTTTTCCATAGATTCTCTTCAACTCGGAGTTTCCGTGCGACTTCCGCGAGTGTCGTTACGCGAAGGAGAAAAAGTATCGCGAATTATCGGAGGAGATGTGGAAATAAAGGGAAAATCGGACGCTTCCTCCAGGGTCAAGGGCGCCGGTTACTCGTGAGGGACAAAGCGAATTGGCAGCCCTGAAGCATCGTTGGGGGTGACAGTAACCAATATAAAAGTTGCCGAGACAAAGTTCGTCGTTCTCCCGCGGTTTTACGGAGTTCTCGTTCTAATAACGAGAAAAGTTAACTTGTCAATTAATAATCGACGAGTTACCCCCCGCGGGTTTCTCTCTTCCTAGTTGCGGCGGACGGTAACTTCGTTGATTCCTATCTGCGTTTAATTTCACTCAACGCAACAGCCAGACGTACGTGGCTCGTCTCCGGTTCGCGATCCACTTTATCAATTACTCGGTCGCATTGTCTCCTATCTCATTTCTCCGGGCTTGAATATGAGTTGTTTTCCATTCAGGTAGACCAATACGACAAGAATTAATCGAGACCTTTCACCGCTGCAACATTTGTCGCAGGGAAATGGGTGACGCATTTAACGAAGCAGCAAATAGATCACCTGCAATTGGATCAACGTGATTACCGATATGCCAAATTATTAATCCATCCGGTAACGGATGGCAGCTAAATATAAACCTACAAGCTTCTCGCGAGTTCAAAGTCCTTCGCATATATCGCGTTTAGCTATTGCGGTAGAAAAATGATTAACGTATACCATGACAAATATAGCATAGCCGTTCATTGATTGAAATTGACCTCGTTTTCAGTGTGACGGTATTCGAGACGAATTCATTTACTCGTCGCTTGTGACACACGATACGTGATGCGAAACACCGTAGTAACAGCGCCGCTTTGGTATCTCACGGTGATTCGACTCGTCATTTTAGGCACCATTTATAGCAAAGAAACCGTGTCCAATTCAGCCATTCACTCGATCTCGGAATGGAGATGAATCTTTGAGTCGTTCCAAGTACGGACTGGATCCGTTCACCTCTGGCGTCACTTTGTAAAACTGTATCAATTTCCTCGAGCATCAGGTTCCTCCAGTTACACCTGATCGAGTCACCTGTGCCACCTGCCATCCAGCGACCTTGCGGAACCTGTATCCCACGATTGAAACGCAAAGTCCGCCGGTTCACCTGGATGCAACAACATCGCACTCGCAAGGCCGCGTCGAGCGGTACGTTCCTTGGATCGGTTTCCTTAAAAGGCTAGCTGTGCCTAGATCGGTGACTTGCTGGGTTTTTTGCACGTACAAGTGAACGTAGACCGTAATAGGAATTTGAACGAACGAACCGAGTAGACTCGACTAATTTTGGATTACCTGTTTGTACTTTTGCTAACAGTTTGTTAGTAACGGAGGACGGTAAAAGTGGGACAAGACAACCGTGCTTGTTTTGTCCCGTAGAATATCGACAGGCTTTTGTGCAAGAGTGAATCGCCCCACTGACCCATGCAACTTCGGCTTCGCTTCGTTCGCTTGAATCTCGTGTACGGCAATAAATATTCACCGTCTACCGATTTCCAGTAGCGGAAAATAAAGTGCAATCGCTGATGTACGCTCCGGTACAAAGCGAAATAGAGTTCGGAACTTGATGTCTTCGTAGACTCGTTTCTCAAAGTGAACCGTAACACTGATTCCGAAGGCGTGTTTCACCTGCGCCGTTTGCGAGAACCTTGCATCGTACAAGAGCCACGTTGTCATTATCAAGGTATACGATAAATTTAGGTGACACGTAAGGCGACTGTCCATAAACTCGCTTAATTATCCGACCCATGCTAGGCGGACGATAAACATTCCGGCGATCCTCTCAGTTAACGTCACTCACTGCAAGATATGGCTTATGGGCTCACCTCGGTCCGACAGACGAGCAGACAGACGGACACATTATTCCATTAGGAAGTGTCCGGATGGGCCCGGATATACTCGCCGAGGCTGATCCCGGTGTGACACAAGCTTGTAATACGGATTTTACGTCGTCCGTTGATGTCGCACAATTACAAATGTACCCTAATTCGTTTATATTTGTGCGTTACACACGCCAACCTGCAGGCCGAGCACGCGTTTCACCTTTCGCCTCTATCCGCTCTCCTGTAATCTCCCCTGGTTTACCGCCTCGTTGACATCGTCGACGCCCTCCAGGAGCGGCAAAGAATCTCCAACTTTCTCCTCGCCGCCTGGATGTTAAATTGATGAAAAAGTTTGACAAATTGACCGAGTATCGAGGTGTTTACGTGTACAGTCGATAAAAAGTTCCCCTCCCTTGCAATTTCGCGGGGAATCGTTTCGTCTTTGAGACCTGATTGGATTTTATCAAGATCGGTCAGCGCTGTGTCACGTTTAATGACAGCCGTTCAGGGCCGTCTTATAAGTCGCTTTGATTAATCGACGTCGTTGTTCTGCCCAGCTAATCACGTGATGATCGGTTGGTTTTACATTTTTCATTTTTTTTTTTTTTTTTCACTTTTCGCACCTTGTGATTAGAATATTCGCCAGCGCGCGACGTCTATGGTTTATAAATCGAAATTAGGAAACACTTGGACCGCTTCCAACTATCATACAATTTTCTTATGTGCAGAATTCAACTTTATTTTCAGCTCGAGCTTCTTCCAGACTCGCGGAACGGATTTAAGGGTACAGGAAATATTTCGAACAGCGATATCGAGGCTCCAAGGCTGTTGTGCGCAGTCTGAAAAAACTTTACAGATGCAAAGGGGTCGCGTGTTTAGACTTTCAGATGCGCTTCTTCTGACCAGCGAATTGAATTTCGAGGATTCGGGGTTAGATACCTCGAGCAAGCAAATACATGTACACCCATACGTGCAGCACGACTGCCGCAAAAGACGAATTGAAATTTGTTTAAGAGAGGATTAATTGCGACGATAATAACATCGCTGAGATAAATCGTTGGCGAACCACCGTAATAACGGCAGGACACATATTTTGGGGGGGCATTTATTTGGCCGTTGATGTCCCCGGAATCACGTATACACAAAAGTTTGCAATTTCCCCGTCAGCGCAATAATTTTCGCCCAGGCGGTGCGAGGCATTCGAATGATTTTCATCCCGAGTAAATACTGCCTGTACAGCCTAGCTGTGGGAAAATGGGGGCCGGTCGGTAAACGCGATATAACTTACTTGATATTTCATCCGCAAAAGCGTTGATGAACGTCGGCCATGGCTGGCGTGGCATAGTCGTTAATTTACACAACAAGCCCCGCTCGTTAACAAATGCTTTACGCCCTGCCGCTCGGTCCCCTCCAAAACTGGAAAGGTGAGCCCAAGTCCGTTTCGCTTGAAAACCGGGGTTTAGGGTCGAGCTTGCGGGGGGTTGAGGACGCTTGCGAAAATCGCTTCGCAATTTCGCGTACGTATGCAAGTATACGCGCTTTGTCTAATTACTCGCGGATCCGTAGTCTGCTTTTGTAGATACGTTTAACGCGCGAATTCCACCGCCTGACACTGACCTCGAACGTTAACCCCTCTAAAAGTAACTCTCGCAAACACCTGATGCTCGCCGCCGCCTCCCCAGCAGCTCATCCTTTAATAAATTTCAACTCTGTCATTGCTCTTATTTGTGCGAACGCCGTGGCGCAACATGTAAATGAATAGGTACCCACTAATGGCCTGCACATGCTTCGTCACGGGCAGCAACTGTGTACCTACCGCTACCCTGAAAATTTGATATTTGTGGAAATTTTTTTCACCCGTTAAAAATTTAAAAGAGATAGCGACTTTCCTACGAAGGATTTAGTTGTAGCTTTGCTTGTAACTGATTTTAATACCGAAAGAGAGAGAAAGAGAGAGAGAGAGAGAGAGAGAGAGAGAGAGAGAGAGAGAGAGAGAGAGAGAGAGAGAGAGAGAGAGAGAGAGAGATTCCACTTATACTTTCCAAGAAAACAGACGGTGCTCTAAATTATCATAAGCCATTGTGTCTAATTTGCTGATATTACGAGTTGTCTGTATTCGGGTGCGTGCTCTGAACAGCGAAGTTTGTACAATATCCGAAGGCCAAATACGCTGGTTGGAGTATAAAATGAAACAAGCAAACAAACTTTCAATAGCAGCAGGTAGCCGTACAAGAAAGGCAGCAATAACAATAATCGTAAGAGGAATAACAGATGTATCAAGTAGAGTCGAATTAAAATTCAAATAAAAAGAGTGCCAGAGATAAGAAAAATACAACAACGGAAAGGCAATCTCGCTTCTCGTTACCGGGGGTCTGAAATTTTCAAGACGGTCGCTTCGGTGAATAGGCGATGGGTGCGGAGCTTCAGGGTAGCAGGGCGGTCAGGTAGCTGAAAGAAAAACATCTCGCATGCATAGTGTAAGGGAGACGAGCGAGTTGGCCGAGTTGTTAGTTCAGTTCAAAACCCGAGCTACGATGGTATACGTAGATACACATACACCTACAGACACGTTGCCTCAGGGAAGATTCCAGGCCTTGTGTCTAGACGTTCTCCGCGGGGATGACGCAGGGACGCCGACGGCACCCACTCGCCGGAATTGCCGCGGTCAAGTTTCAAATTCGAAGAAACCAAAACCAATTTGGGCTACCGATTCACGCCGCGTGGCTTTCACCCTGCTGGCGGAAGCCAAGGTGCACCAGAAGCGTTGCTTCGAAGTGCTTTTTCACCCCCCGGCGAGATTCTACGATCCTCCACCTTCCGCTTCAGCCACCGTCAAAGAAGACGTCGAATCGTTTGACGCACCGAGATGGCTCCGCTGCATCCTTGCCGCATCCCCCGAAACCCGACCATTCCTTGTCCGTCCGTCAACTTGTGTGGGAATGTCGGGTGAACGTATGTCGTATTTACTCTTGCCACGCTGTATCTAGAGCGTGTGTACTTATTATATCTTCCTTGAGAAAGTTCTTGCACAGCCGGAAGCGGTAGCAGTAATACCGGAGCAACGACGGCTCCTTGAATGACTGGTAAACGTTCTCATGCTTGGCTTTGCTAAAATAACGAGCTTAGCAGCACTCGAGTTAAACAGATCTGCGGTATAAGTATTTTGAAATTTAACGTTTTGCTGATTATACGCGGTGAAAAAATCCAGACGTCGAGTCGAGGTTCTCGGCTACTCTTTGAAAAGTGGCGTTTTGGTTCATTCGGAGCACTGAAAGCGTGGTTAAATTTCGTAATATAATTTTTGAATCGATGCATATTCCATGACGTGTTATTTTCACTGACGGAACGATGAAAACAGACCGAACAATCCTTCAAAAATCAAGGGGCAACGATTTATTAGTTCAGCTGCCCTATGGAGAGCATACAATTTGCCGTGAAAATTGGTGGAGTAGGCATTTCTGGAAAATGGTTGTTCGATCGGAAGCCCTGCATTGATTGCAGCTCAGCTACGTCAGCCGATAATTACAAATTTGGCGAAATTCAGCGCGGCATTTTTGCCTTCGCCCGCATCACGCTCACGCGGTATCCTCTAGATCGATCCGTATAACTAATCACCGCGAATTTTGGATTTCCGGCCTCTATATGGAAATCACTGCTGTGGACAGCGTTTAAATGCGTCCCTCATGTTGTCCATTTATCAGAATTGTTACACTGAAAATGAATTGGACAAGACTAGCTGGAAACTCCGATAATCTTTCGCCAAAATTTCAACGAGATGAGCTGATGACGTGATTGTTAAAGTTTTTTTTTTTTTCCACTGAGAAAATTATTGATTACGAAATAAGGAAAAAAGAGAACAGAATGACTGGCGCGAGTGACCGAAACGCGATAATCGAGGTGTACTTTACCGTGCGTTAATTGGGCGTCAATATGTTTATAAATAAATATTTGGCTGCTGCAGCAAGGTGGAAACCAGGTACCTTACTGTTCCCTCGTACCGTCAGGTATAAAAGTATTTAATTTTGGTGGCGGTTGAATAAGCTAGCTGTGCAAGCGTTCAACAAACAACGGAAGTAAAATTAATAACGACTGTTTACCTATGTGTTAATATCGAAGGAAAATACTGCTTTGTAAATAGACCTTGAAATTTCATTCTCCCTTCATCTCATCTCATCTCTTCTCGTCTCATCTCTTCTATTCTCTTTCCTTCCATTACGTTCCCTCCTCTTCTGATCTCTTCTCTTCTCCTCTCTTCTCACGGGGTGGGCACAGCGCATATCGTCGAGTACCGAGCGCAAGACAACCAAGAAGAACAGGAGACCCGCCTGCAGCCGCTTATACGAATATAAAGGTAAAGTTCCGAGGAAGAAAATGAAGAAGAAGAAGCCGACTCGCTAGTTCAGCCCGCACCCGTCACCGTTCTCCTCTTACCAGCTTTTACAAGCTTTGTTTACCTTGTTCTAACTGCGGGCCAACGTTTTAGAACTCCACGGGGTGAAAAGTGGCCGCAATAATTCCTAGCACAAAGATCGTACAGTAACCACACCGCGCCATACTTCTCCAGCTTAGTTCACCCTCGAATTGACATTAATTTTCACTCGATTTTTAGTTTCAGAGTATCTGCACTGCAGGTAAAAATTTTCCTCAACTTTACTTTAAAAACTAGACAATATACATGTGAATTGATCACTCTCTTGGTTATGAAAATATCCAAAATAATGAAATTTCAGGTATTCAAATCGTATCAGATTCTCTTTACCGAATTTTTTACATCATCTATTATTAATTCACTTTTGAAAACTTATTCACGGTAAGTTCCAGATTTGTTTAAATTCAATTTCTTTATATTCCGAAGGTTTCGAGCCAGTTTACCAGTCGAACGGAAGACCTTTATTGCAGGATTGAATAAGGGAAAGGGAACGAGAAAAGGGTAGAGTAAAAAGGGAGGGTCGAATAGCCTGGCGCCCCGATCATTAAAAGCGTAAGGAATGTCGCGTGCAGGAGGGAAAGAATCGATTGTACAGTAGCGTAGTAAAGATAAGAAGAAGAAGAAGAAGAAGAAGAAGAAGCGAAAAAGAAAAATTATACCTACGTAGAGATTAAACGATGTAGGTATAATAAATACTTGGAAACAATTACCCGCTGCTTTGATTTCGTGCTGCGGCGGCAAATTCCCCGGTCTTTATCAGCCTCCGTTTTTCATACTCGCAGGAATAAATAAAAGGGATCGGTACTCGCCGCATACCTGCAGGACGCTTTACGCCCCGACATCGCAACGTTATTTATGCATGCGTATGATTCCATTATCTTCCACCGTCCGCGTCGGAGTTGATTTTCATCCTTGTTGGCGGACGGGGGTGGTCCGTTGGGCCCTCTCGGCGGGGGGGCCGGACCTCACACCAAGCTCAAAAGGGCCCGCGCCGTGTCCCGACCCGAAAAGCAGCCCTGCGCAGCGACAGGTAGGCGTATCTTCCGACGGCGAACGAGCCAAAGGCGCATAATTTGACCGCCGAGTATATAAACCGACTGACAACAATTGCTAACAACCCTATAAATCCACTCTACAATTCGACCGCGGTCAAACTTTACAGGCGTCGATTATTCGTCCCCGTTAAACGTCGGCTCGAGTCACTCTTCGGCGTTTGTACTCAACATACTCCAGGCGTCATCGAGATCGATAAAATATTACCCAGACTACAGGTTTCGTCGAGCAGAAGCATCACCCAGAGAAATGCGCTCCTCGACGATCCCACTTTTCAAATGTTACAGTGAAAACACGTCTGACCATTCGTACACAGTCGAGTCGACTATTTTTCACTTACGGTTGATCCACTCGCGTTAAACGGCTATCGCGAAATTCTACTAGATTTTTATGAATGGAACGTAGCAGTGACTTTCACCAGATAATTCTCTCAGCGATGAAGAGTGATCTCCGACATGAAACAGGACTCCGGCTCCGGCTGATTAGTCGGGGCGATCCCTCGCGGGGATGACGCGTCTGGATGTATGGCGACTGCGGGCAACACGGGGTGCATCAAATCAATGGTTTCGTTGGAAATTAATTAATGTGATGCCGCACACGCGTCCCCGCTTTTCCGTCTACCAACTGCCGCTGCGTAGCGTCGGGCTGACTGTGCATCGCTGTTTGCTAACCGCAACTAACGCGCTTTCGTCCGTGCGGAGTTGGCTCGATTCGTCAGGTGCGTCGCTATAGTTACTTTTGAAAAGCGGGATTTCGCCGGAGGCGGGTGAAATTTTCTCGTCGAAGCGGATAATTTAATAACCGGGAAAGCGTCTCGAGGCTGCGAAGAATGAGAGAAAGGAATTGCGAAAATGGACCGACGAAAGTGACCGCGCAGCTCGCTTTTCCACCTCTACGGTTATTAAACGCCCACGCTTTCAGACTGCAGCCGCTGGCTCGGCTCCATCAATGTGGTTGATGTAACAGGGCGACGTCAGCAGATCCCTGCATCACGGTAATTGTGTTTACGCGCAGCGCTGCAGGGTTTGCGCTCCCGTAAATATCGGCAACCCGAGCCTTGAGGTTCGCCAAAAGTAGAACCGCGTTTTCCGCTCCCGTCTGGCTCGGATAATTTGTCAGCGATCCGGGAAAGTGGACGTGCGTCATTCGCGGCTCCGTAATTTGCTTCCCTGCTAACGAATGATCGCATAACGCGGTACGGAGATTCCGAGAGTAGTCGAGAAACTAAGTACCTGCAAAAACGATCATCTGTCAAAAAAAGGAGTATTTTTCACGCGCTTTCATTCGTTACAGTAACTAGAAAAATTCAGTAAAACTGTTTGAATATTGTTGGAATAACGAAAAACGAAGTACACGTAACCATTTTGCGCTATTGTCCACCCTTTTTTGGTAATTGCAATGCAAAATCGGTTTCTTGGTTTTACTCTACTTTTTTTGGTTAATTAAGGCTTTAACGTCAATTTATTGTTGCTGAAGCATTAAATTTTCGCAACAGTTACGAAAAAATATAGTAACAGTGATCTAGAGCTATATTTTTCGATTTTGTAAAAAATGAAAATAGTTAAGGACCGAGCGGTAACCGGAACTAAAAATTTCTCTCTGTGTACGAGGCTTGGACTCGGATTTCTGAAAATTGTCAATTCGATTTATTCCTCCTTTCCATTTTAATGGCAGTTTTAACCACTGACAATGTCGTTCCTTGCCTTGTCACAATTTTTCACACTGAATGTTGTACAGCTATGTATTGGTGGTGTTCCCGTGAACTCGATAGTGGGAAAAGATAAGAGGACGGCTAGCCGACCGGCGTATGAAATATTCATACGGGTTATTTGTTGTCCTGACACAACGGAACGTAAGAACCAATTAGGGTAAAATCACAGCCGATGTTTTGCGTGTCCTGCACCCGGCTGCCGCGTCTCGAGGTCTGGGTGGATGCCTCTGTACGGACTCTGAGTTCCAGACGCGATTCTTGGCCGAGCCAACCGGCCATTGAATAATCACGGCATGTTTCACTGTCACATCATATATTCATTACTCCCTCGTTCGGGATCTTCTCTCTCTTTCTCTATCCCTCCCTCCCTCCCTCTCTCTCTCTCTCTCTCTCGCATTCTCGACAGCAAAATCCATGGCTACGATCTCTTCTATTTGTCGGAACCTTCCAGCGACTCGTGCGAGCTTATATAGCACCAAGTCCATCCAGCTGGAAACTTCGTTGTTCAACCTCAGTGTTAATCAATGTTCTCGCGGAATTATCCGAGATAATTTCACATTGAACAGCCAATCGCCGAACCGATCGATTAACCCCTCCGTAATCTATCCCGGCCGAACTTTACCGCATCGGTGATTTGATAACGGTGTTCTTTGCTTTGAACCGGCTTCTCCTCTTTTTTCAACCGTCAAATTTGATACCCTTACCCTATCAAGAGAACCACTGATGGACCTGAACGAGGTACAAAAAGACGGTGGTCGCACCTTCGGAAATGATGCGATTAAACCGGTCGAGCAGCCGAACGAGTGGCCGTGAACGTGGTCACCGGGTTTGGGTTGAGCAAGGTCAAGGCGCGTTCGTCAGGGAGTATAAGAACGTATTCGATTTAGGTCAGGCTTTGCCGAGGGTCAAGGGCCAGCTGGGTCAATTAGAGGCTATGATTTCGGGCACCCGAGGTATACCTACGGAGTTTAAAGGAAGAGACGCGCATCCTTTGGCTTCGGACACGCGTCGCTTATATATAAACGCCACTAAACGCAGTGGCTGTAACGTCGCGTTGCGGGTGACAAGCGCATCGATATTTCGGAGCGTCGTCGCTGCCCCGACGAAACTCGATGACGCGGGCACAATCCAACCCAGTCTTCTCGGCTATTGACGAATGTCACTACCAGGTGGACTGTGCCATCTCACCCTTATTCCGTCAGCCCCTTTTCCCCCTTCGACAGCTGCTTGGACGACTTGATTCCGAGGACTGGACTCGGTTCTTCTCTTATCGGCATTTTGCTCGATAGAAAGTTGTTGCTTCTCGACGGTGTGAGGCATGACGATAAAACCGCAAGTCTTGGAATTGAGCTTTATTCACAGATCAAGAACTGTGTACGAGAGTTAAATATTATTCGGAATAAAGCCCCGCCCCGAATTCGAACAGTCACGTTGTAATAATGTTCTGAAGGACCTAATTACGCCGAAGTAATAAAATTATGACTGTTTTTTTCATTTCGGGAGGGAAGAAAACTGTCTCTACGTTTTACACGAGTGAAGAGAACATTTTTGAACCTGTGACATTTACTTGCTCTCAAAACGGAGCGCAATTTCTCGTGGATTGCTTGAGTGGCATTGAAATATGTTCACAAAAAATTAACCGGTTCTTCAGACAATAATGTCGTCGCGACAGTGGGATTGAATTGAATATACATAAACAATACCGATATTGCAAATTGACACGAAAGGAATACAATTCTCTTTGCCGAGTGTTCACTGTTTCCTGTTTTTTTTTCCATACTCGCCGATTACGATTCTGCAGTTAAAATTAAAAAATTCAGAATGGCGAATCCAATATCGTGTCAAAAGGCTTTGGGAAAGTTCAGTTTCAGGTTTCGAAGGTGAGTCGTTGTTGGCCCGTGTTATCGGACATATAACTGATTTTTTTCAAGGAAAATACACGTACAATAAAAAAAAAAAAAATCAAGAATACTTCGATGACTCTCACGTAGAGTGAGATACAAAAAATGTTAATGCTAAATTTTCAAATTTTTAGCCCATCGTCCACCATATTGGATCCGCCATTTTGAATTTAAATATTCTCATGCCTGACTTATAATCAGCGACCTCAAAAACCTCGGGTTATAAAATTTGGCATTAATCCAATGAAAACTATCTTCGAAACCGATTTTTTTCTAAAAAAAAAAAAACAAATAATGTTTTTTGCACATTGATCGTTTATTACCAAATTATTGTAGAGTCTGAGAAAGTTAATTGCTTGCTCATTAGTGATAAAACGTGCTCGTAGTACAAGGAAAAATTGAAAATAATCTCGAAATAATCGCCTCTAAGAAAGGGTTAATTCTGGCAAAACTCCGAAGCGACAGAATTCGCAAGCAATTAAGTGAAAGCCCGACATACTTTTATCCGCGTGCACGTAGAGCTTATCTGGCATCAGCGACGCGGGGATTCGAGAGCCCCGAGTGTTTTTGCTGGGTCGCAGGGTCGAGGATCCTCCGTTTGCGGGAGACATTAAGTAACGGAGAGTGCATGAGCTAACCCCAGAGGGGTGCAAAAAGTTTTTGGAAATACGCGAGGGAGGTTTGCACGCGACGGCGGTTTTAAACAGCGGTCGGTCGGCGGCGCTGAGTCACGGGTGACCATCTGATAACCCTGGTCTAGGTGTAGGCGCCGGGAGCGGTGTGATACTGGCTGACGGGGAAGGGGATGACGTAACTGATGACAGAAACATCCGGTTCCGGTCTTACATGCAGTTCAAAGGAGTTCGACGTTAATTATGATCGTTAGAGCTTTTCCGCCAGCTCGTGCACGCTGCGCGCTGCCTGGCATTCGATGCATAAAATTACAGAGCATACTTCTTTGGCTTAAGTTAAACAACCCGAGAAATAAGAACTTGAGCCGATTACGCGAATGAAATTAGGGGATAAAAACTGGGGCATTCTTGTCTCCGTGGAAACAAATACCCGTCTTGAGACATTTCCTCGATTCTCTATATTATACGCATTATACGTTATACAATGCGCGAATTACGAATAATCCGGACTGATATTATAATGAAATTATTTCCAACACCGGGGGTTGTTTTTAATAACAAAGGGCGGCGAAGACTGATCTGCATTATCGGCTTACCTGCATTTCTCGAATTCCAAACACACGAGGAGCTGCTCGTCGCGATACGGTCATCCGTTATCCTCAGCCAGCAGCGATGTTTACATCTTCCATTCCAAGTTGAGCCCAAGTTCAGACGTGCGAACGACTTCGCAGTAGCAGACTGCGGAACACGCGACGCGACACCTCGACTCGCGATACTGCAGCCTCGCAAAATGTACGCTAATTGTGAATTAGGTACGTAGGTCTGATTTCGGTTCGCATTTCGCGTAGGTACGTAAAGCTACAGTGACGACGCTTCGACTCCACGCTCCGCAGTATTCAAACTAATTGTGACAGTGGTGCGACGCGAGTGATGGTGCGAAGTGTGTTTACGTGTAAAGAGAATCTCGATAATACGGATAGTGAGCACAGTTCCCACGTCGTTGATTACGCCGAGGGTGTGATAACGTCAGTGAGCCGTCCGACTCGACAAACTCACCAATTCCAGCGGTAAATACAAGTACCTGATCTGTTTACATTCTTCGTTGCGAAAAAGAGATACCCGTATCGCGTTGTTTATTGAAAACCCTCCAATTAGAATGCTGCGGAAATATTTTGCTCAAGTGATTTCCCGGCTGTATGTATATTCGGCACGGTCTCGTTAAGGCGAGGTGGAGCAAGTGCGGTTTGGTTAAAGCCGCCCTGCGAGGAGGGATGACTCAGTCGGCGTTTTTCGTCAGCCTTGACATTGTCATCCGGGAATAAATAGAACCTATATGCCTGCGGAGTCAGCGACGAGCTGAGAAAGGCGGCGAATGTATAACCGTACGTATAGGATGCTGCTGCACACCGCTAACGAAGCCTCAGAAGTCATTGAGGAGCGCTGAGTTTTCGGGTGAACCGAGAACACGTGACGAACGAGGGGTAATTTGTTTCATTTGTTCCGTTTCTTTCACTCGTTCCATCTGTTCGGTCGCCGTAGAAATGGAAATGTAAATTCCCCGGCCCAATTTATCTCGTACGGTATAAGAAAAATGCCTGCATAACATATATATGTGTATATATATACATATATATACCCAACCACCAGCTAGTCTATCGCCTTTCCTTTGTACCTAATTGTATACCAGTCGCAGCACGCGGTAATTGTCCTACGCTTATTTACACAGATGGATTGGAATCCTGTTTTATTCCAACAGCGTGCAGGTTATATTTTGTTCTACTCGTTGTCAGCGTCCCTTTTTTCGTTGTTATTACCTCCCCCTCTCTCGCTCGCTGCACCACCCCGCCATTTTCTACAAAAGAATAATTTAATATAAGTAATTTATAAATTATCCCTC
The DNA here is from genome assembly GCF_021155775.2 of Neodiprion pinetum. Taxonomy (NCBI): domain Eukaryota; kingdom Metazoa; phylum Arthropoda; class Insecta; order Hymenoptera; family Diprionidae; genus Neodiprion; species Neodiprion pinetum. The sequence goes on along the minus strand of NC_060237.1, from coordinate 4,670,836 downwards.
ACACCCCGCGCTCTTCACCTCGGCAAACGACACTCCGCTCTTCCATTTGTATCCTCGTGTCACCGTGATAAGCTGTTTCCCAACTGACAAACCGAGCTTTTCCCCCAGCCCTTGTGTCTCGCGTAGAGTCGCACCTTGCATTTGACGAGGGTGCGCGCAGCCAGGACATCATATAAGTCGACATAATTTGACGCGTCTCGTCTCGTGCCCACTGCAGGATGATGGGAGGAGGGAGGGGAGAGGTGAAGAGACTCCGGTCCATTCCACCTACGCCCGAGTTTGGTAAGGGGGAGGGGGAGGAGCTGACGAGGCACGCACGTGCGTGGAATGCACTCGGCATTCACCGTCTATTCGGGACCGCCGCCGAGGCACTCGTGCCGAAAAGGCGGTTCCTCTCTGTTTACCAACTACCTTCCTCGTTATGGGTATGTGAACAAATTACACCTGCTCGTTGAATATCCCTTAGCTTGGACTTGCGTGTATTGTTTTCTCGTTCGCGGGGAAACGGCGTTAATTGATTTTTCGTCAATTAGTTTTGCCGGACGGTACACACCTTGTATTTACCCAGGCTGAAAGGACCCTGAATATATGTATTTATTTTCTCTACGGTGCACGGTTGCTGGATAATTTTTTGTATACATGACAACGACGATTATGTTTCAATTTTATTTACGGGGCATTCATTGGCAAAACATAATCGTCGTCTTTGTCGATGCAATCATTTTACGGTCTTTCGCAGTTTAAAACTAAAGACGGGTTGGCCAGCCTGCGAGAAACAAACGAAGATCTCGAGTGGGTGCCGAGTCGGCGGTGACCGAATTATCGAATAAGATGAAAAGAAAAGATTCAATTTCTAGGCATTCAGGTTACTTTAAATCGTTTAACACAACTCGCAACCACCTCACCGTTTGAATAGAATACAAATTTGTGCGTACGCGACGAAAGTTTACGATCCATTGATGCGGATCATAACATTGACGCGAGTCTCGAAGGACGCAGCGATGTAAACACGCTCGAAATGTTGACCGACAATCGGTGCTCTATTATCAGTGTTCGACTGAAGCTGGCTTCGAACGCATGTAGGTACCGAAAATTATTCTCGTACTACGTGACTGTACAAAAACGGGCCAAGTATATAAGCTCAACGATTTCTGTTACCTTGTATTACGTAATTGAACGTGAATTTCGTGTCCCGAGTTTTCATTGTTTTGTGCAACTGTAAACCTGAGATGCTTCGAGAACTATTGCATGTAAAAGTGTGAAGCAGCCCAGATTCCAGGTAACGATACTCACTTCAATTATTGATTGATAATTCGATGTCGTACATTTGAAGCCGAACTTTTGTTCCAGCGTGCAATGCGTGAATATTAAACTAGACAACGGTAACAATTAATTTGAGAAATGAAAAGCCGATTTGCTAAATTAATCCGGGCCTCTTTTTTCGTTCTACCGTGCAACTTCAGGTCTTTGCGAATTCGATTCTCGACTCTCCGCGTCGCGTGTCGTTTGTTTGTTATTTGTTTGTGCGGCCGACCTTCGGTGAGTGCGAGTGCATCGTTGACAATTTCAACTCACAATCAGTCCTTTTAGGCAAGCAGCTACGACGCAAAAAGTGTAATCGAGTTTAATTATCACGCTGCAGATTTTTAGATTTTAGCTTTCCGAAGCTTGCCGAACAGGCTAACAACATATTGAAATTCCTCTCCGGCAGACTTTTGACTCGTCAGAAGCGTTTTGTGACACAAAAATACTCCGATAATATTCCGTTGCGGTTTTCTTTCTGATATTCTGAAGAAACGGGCTTTGCAGAAGGCGAGCTTCGTTTGACAATGAGTTCGTAATGCAATTGTAACGTGTTTAGCAGTGAGTGGTTCATTTAGGCGGCATATATTCACACATGTGTAGCTGTGTCGTTACTCGTCACTTCGGAGGTTTGTCTTTTGGTTAAACTTTATCGGTGTTCGGTCTTTGATTATGTTTTGTAAAAATGATCGCTAATTTTCAATAGAGCGTGAATTTATTTGGAACATGGAATACTAACAAAATGTTATCTCTTATCTGACTACAGGGACGGACTACATTTCAGTGTGATTGACCAAATTCAGCAACGATCTCAAAGAGTCGGCTCGATCGATTGATCTCTGGAGATGAGGTGAAAACTAGACCATCCCCTACAGTAGATAAAACCGGAAGGTACGTAATAATTATGATTCTTGATTACATTGTCGCTTTTGGTCGTAAATAGTGGTAGCTGTACACAGGCCTTAGTCATATATATATTCGATACTTGTGTCTATATAATTAGCTTTCTATTATTCATTTATGGAGTTCATTTATTAACACATCGGAAACCACTGAAATGTTGTGAAAAAAAAAAAATATTATTATTTTGACACACGCAGTTTGTAGGGACATGAAATCTGATCCAAGTATGTACAATGAGTAATATTCTGTTATATTCTTATCGCAGTGTAAAAAGTGCGACGCTTCACCATTCGACCTGATTGTGAGATGCTACGCGAACTACTACATTTCAAGCGTGGAGCAACCTAAAGGAGGTAAGAATACTCATTTTAATAACCGTTTGATTGTTCAAGGTGGTACATTTGAAGCATAATTTTAACCTTTGCGTAATCTGTCAACAACGGTGATAATTAATTCGAGAACTGAAAATGCAGCTTTATACATAAATTAATTCGGGCCTCCTTTTTTGCTTTTCCAGATTTAAGCAGAGACTTCCGAGCAACTTCTCCATTACTCGGCAACGTCGGTGAGTTTGCACGTATTTAGGTTACGGGTATTTCCCTGGTATTCCCCTGTCACGTGGCGTGGCGGTAACAATTGTTACACAAATCTTGGATTTCTTAGCTGCATGGATAGGCTCATTCACGATCGCAACGTGCTTGACTTTTGGTCGAATAATTTTCATTTCGCAGTTTAATTAACCGTAGCTTACTTGAAGTTAGAAATTTTACACGTTGCTAAAAGTGGAATGAGCATCGCGACAGGTAACCATCGCTTACTCGGCACTCGCGAGATCGAATTGTGTTTCGCAACTGATGTAATAATCTACGTTTGAATTTACCGACGATGTCTTTTAAGCGGTGGGTTCACCTGAGGTTTCAACGTATTCAAATATTTATTGTTATTTCGATAAAATTCCAAAGTCTGGCATAACGTAACGTAATCAAATTGCATATTATATTATACGTCATTTTCAATATTCTAACATTCAACAAGTATAGATCAAATGCTTTTTTTTCTTAGCTCGCTTAGAAAAATGCTAATTGGCATACAGGATGTTTTTAATCACTTTTACAAAAGGTTGATGTACCGATAGTCTGCCAACATTTGCTAAAATGATGCATACGATATTAGGGTTGGCGGGAAACAACCGCGATAGTGTATTCCGAGTAGGCAGACTACGATACAAAAACATTTTGCTCCTGACAGGTAACCAACGAAAATGTAAGTCAGTGACCACGGCGCGAATGACGAAGAATGACGTGTGTTGGAAAGAATGGAGAATCGTTTAGATCGAATATAGGTAACCGGGTAGGTAGGCGAACGTTTTGGGATCCGTCGCGGGGTTTGTGCGTGTGTGTGTGCGTCTCTCTTTTCCGTTGGGTGGTTTCGTTGGGAAACAGGCAAGGGTAGGAAGGTCGCGATGTACCGCGATGTATCGCGATGTTGCTAACTTTTCTAATCCACAGCGTCGAACGATCGCAGAGATTTTTTCCCCAAAAGACTCCGTATTCGAGTCTCTCGACCATTTGTAAGCGTTTGAATATTAACGAGATAGAATTTTCCATTTCTTGTCACTCTGCAACCATTTTTCCATTGTTGTTCAATTCAATTATTCAGTCATCACCGATCGTTATTTCATTCGATTAATTTCTGTGATCGTCCGAATGGGCAAAACGCATCTCTGGACCATCCATCGCGTTCCGTGGTACGTTGGATGGCGAGATGCTGAGCTCGAAGACTTCGCGTCGAAGAGGAACGCCGACCGTCACGCCACACAATATAGGTAATGCATGCCCTCCAACCTCCCTCCCAAACTTGACCCGCATCTCGGAAGAACAATCCGCATCGCGACGTGTCGGATTCGAAAAGACGCGGATGCGGATTGGGTTTCTGCAGAATTTTGCGACAAGTTCTAGATGTTTAAGGTATTTTGACAGGTAAATCGGTCGCGCCCTCTTGCGCGTGTGAATTAATCACGGGAATCGGACGCGCCTTTTGCGCGATTATTAATAATCAGGGTGGCGACAAACCGGGAAAACCGGAAGTAGTCGGAGAATTTTGTCTATCGGGAAAAGTCAAGGATTCATGACGAACCATTGGAAAGAATGCACTTTTCTTTAAATTGTTTTCAAACTTCAGCCGTGCTTTGTAAATTCAGCCAAGCTAACTGCCGGAAATAGAATTGTACAATTTCTAATTATTCGTGTGAGACGAAGCAATATTATTTGCGTTTTTTAGATCCAAATTAATATATTCAAGATGTACATTGTACAACTTCCCGGGCTGTAAGATCGTAAAAGCTGCTCAACAATATTCAAGGTTCGTGGGAAAACGAGAGGGAGTTCTGAATTTTTTTACGGGAAAAATCAGGGAATTTTATTTGAGCACAATCGGCGCCATCCTGCAAATGATCCAACGATCCAGTGGTCGAGGGATCGGTGGGATCCGGTAATCGACTCCATCCAGTGGTTAAGGTGTCCAAGGTGATCCCAGTGGTCGAGTGATCGAGTGATTAGTCCGGGAGGTAACGACAGATTTCGTTGCACAATTTTCACGAGCTTCATTTTTTTTGTCCGAGTTATCCGTGTTACATACAATAGAGTAGCACGAACGTCTTCCAACGCGCCCCCACGACGGGGGGTTACACGAGGGTTAGCCTTACAGCAAAAAATGAAGAAAAAAATGTGTGGCGGAATACGCGAAACTTATTTTTCAATTAATGCGTAAGATAAGTTTCGCGTATTCGGCAATACGTTTATTTCTTTAAATTTATTTTGCTGTAATTGTAACCCTGCCGCAACCCCCCGCCGTGAGGGTGATTTGACAGACGTCCGAATTAATATTATATGTTACACATTTAACTTAAAAAAGATGAAGCTTGCGGAAATGACCCGCGAATCTTTGACGCTGCCTCCGGGACTAATCGAGTGATCGAGTGATCGAGTGGCCCAAAAATGGATGATCCGGTGACCCGAGTGATCTGAGTTTCGATTCGAGTGAGCCAGTTGCATCGAGTGATCCAGTGATCTAGTGATCGAGCAGCGTGGTGAGAGACTTTTAAAACCGGGAAAAATCAGGGAGATATGATCGATCAAATGGAGAAACGTACTTTTTTTTCAAAATAATCGTTATCAATCTTGAGCTACGCTTCATAAATTCAGTTAAACCGACCATCGGAAATGGAATCGTTCAATTTCCAATTATTCGTCTCAAACGAAGCAATGCTACGTGTTTTTTAGATCCAAATTACTATATTCAAGGTGCACAACCTCTGGACCCTTGAGGTCGTAAAAGCTGCTCAATAATATTCAAGTTTCGTGGGAAAATGTCGAGGAATTCGGAATTTTTTTACGGGAAAAGTGAGGGAAAAGTCGAGGAATTATACTTTAGTAAAATTGTCGCCACCCTGATAATGCGAATCGAACGATCGCGCTTTTTGCCTAGCGATTTCATAAACGGTATATGAAAAAGTAAAGAACTTTCGATGTGTTAAGTCTGTAGCTCTTCGATCAATTTTTTTTTTTACCAACAACTGAGTTTTCAAACTTCAATTGACCGCGCCTGTTGCGCGTCGGCTTGATAGTTTTTGGTTCTGAGAGAAAGCGCGGCGTTTCCAAGCCGGCGGCCAATTCACGGGGATAAAAATCGCGGAGTGTGTAGTGACAGTGAAGAATCTTGGCGTAAGTATTTCTGAAATATATCTGAAATATACAGAAACACTCGTTTAACCGATCGTATTATTTTCTGTTTCAGGGCAACAAAACCAATGGGAACTATAGAATGTTCAGTCGAAAAAGATATTCACTGTAATAATTAAAGCACAATGGGATGTCGATTCAAAAAATTTATAATGTTTTTCATTCAACAATACAGTCAATAATCGAAGCCACGAATATTAAAGCGCATATCATGTTGGACTCGATCCATTTTTTGTCGGTGTATGGACTTACGTGACTGTGCTAACCATACCATCGGTTGTTTCAGGTAATAAAACTTTTGCTTGTTTCAGCTAATCAAATTTTTTGCCTCTTTCAGCTAATCAAATTATCTGTGTGTTTCAACTAATTAATATGTCTCTTTTTGTTAATTATATATTTGTTACCCATCTAAGCGAGGTATATTTTTGTCTTTATCGACATATGTCACTAATTATATTTTCCTCTGATCGAGGTGACTGAGTTTTATTGACTATGCTGAAAAATTAACGTTTCATTTCTTGGGTTAAAAAAAAAAAGTTTGTATGTCAGCTCCGACGCACGACTGGAGTTTACTCCTTACGAACGATAATTATGATATATACCGAATAGAAAAAGAGGATAAAGGAACGCATCTTCCAAAATAATAAGAGAAACAAACATATATCGGAAAAACGTTATCACCAAATTTTATCAATTTCTGTAAATTTTGATTTCGGTCACCACCCTCCTTAAGGAGTGTGTATATAGGTCCCTTGCGTAACATACATGGTTAGTGAAATGAGATTGTGTGGCGTGCACGTGCATGGAAAAATGACATGAATGTAACGCCTTGAAACTCCGTTAAGCAGCGCTGACAACGTGCATGTTGTTATGCAAGGGGCCTGTAACGGATCCATGACGCAAACGAACGAGGTTACAATCTTTATTTTTCATCCATATAAAACGAATTGCCCAATTTTATAGTTCGCGTTTTTCTTATCGTTGTCGCCGCAGACTTCTACCAAGAATCGTGACGACTGTTTCTCCTTCTCTGTACAGGATATACGAAGACATTTTGAGACACCCACCGTCACAGAAAATTTTACCGTGTTAGCGCTATGCTCCGCGCAGAGAAAAATAATCACGCTATAGCACGGTAAAATTTTCTCCGTGCATGACTATTTTTCTCTGGTCGATGCAAACAATATTTATCCTGTATGTCGAAGAATAATTTTGAAAGCTTCCTATAATTTTTCTAACGCTGGCAGTTCTCATCAAGTTTATTGGAAAGCACGGTAATATTTTCCAGAAATCCCTGTAAAAATTCTAAGTTTTTTCTCTTCGTATATTTTATGACGTTTGCAGATTCATTGAAATATGAATACACAATGGGTGAAAATGTAGGTGAGGGTCAAAACTGAGAAAATGAAGTAACGATTGATGAATTGTTCGAAATCTTGATTCGCGAAAGTATCACTGATTATAATGACTACTAATCAGTGACACTTTCAAAGATAAAGATTTGGAACAATTCATCATTCGTTATTTTATTTTGGCACGGTTGAAATTTCGATATATCGGTATTTCAAATATTGATCCTTCCAAGTTTCAACCCCCACCCGAAAACGTAACATATTTTCGATTATTTGTCAAGTATAACGTAGCGATGCATCGAGATTCACTGTAAATCAAGAAGCAACGAGCTACGAAGCAAATTTCTAACTTTGGATCAAAGATTAATCTTGCCTAATTAACGCTTCAGAATTTTACGTCGCGTATATATACCACGAAAATTTCACCAAATTGGGGACATAAATAACGAAAACCCTTGCCTAACTCGATTTACACATAAATTATATCGGGGTTGTTTTATCAATTAACGTCCTCGGTGATAAACTGACTATTCCAAGGGCTTAAGGCTCGGCTCAGCTCAGCTCAGCTCGGCTAGTTTAGGGAAGGTTAGGATGCGCCGGGTGAAGTTGGATCGGAGGGTTACAGAGTTGTAGATTCAAAATCTCCCTTGAGTAACACACATACATGGTATGTACGTACATATATCGAGATGTACATAGGAAATTCGCGCAGTGAACTTATAGATGTATAGCGAATTTCAATATCGAACCGAACGTTCCTCACGTATTCCCGTACGCTATATCCAACGGTTTGGATTTTCTCAACTTAATGAAATTTCACCGTATTCATGGGTAATGCGATCGATATTATATGTGCCGGCCCAATATGAACATGTTCACGTATAATACAACCGTGCCGGTAGATACACATCGAATCGGAGGGTACCGCCCGACCTTTTCATACGTTATTCAACAGTCACGCAACCAACTTACTACGCGAGTTTTTCAAGTATCTTACAGTCGTAAGGTATAGGTATTCCAAAACTTCCCTCGTTTCTACCTCACCGAAATTATCCCGGATTGACCGATTCGCCCTGTTGTGTGAAATCGGAGCGGCATAAATAACGCGAAACGGCACTTGACGCGGTTGAAAATCGATGCCGAGAATCGAACTGCTTCCATTGACCTGCATAGCGGTGCCGTTCGAGAAGAGCAGCACGTACCATCGGCTAATTGTCGTAGCAGGTACTTTGACGGGACTTTGGCGGTTGCGTAAAGCTCTGCAAATTACCCCTCGTCCCGTTTATAGTTTTGCGGCCCTCTTTCGTCCCCTCCCTTTCCGATTCTTCCGTCCTCACCAACCCTCCGGGTGTGCAAGGAAGGGCTGGAAGTTGCATGCCAAAGAGGCAGGACGAGGCTCGGGGGAGTGGTCATAAATTTTCATTATTTCATAGTCAATGCTTCGCCTCGCCTGCAGCTTCCCGTCCATCTCCATACCTGGTTTCTTCGAGGCGTGTATCCGACCCACATGCATATAGTAGCATGCATTAACCCCGCCTCACGGGCCTTACACGCTAAGGTAACTCGGCTATTTGACAAGTTGGATCTTTAAGACGCGGGCGAGGATCGCGCAGTGCCAGGAATCCTGAAATATCTCTTGTAAACTTTGAGGTTCAGCCTTTGCTCCGCGACACCTGCAAGTGTTACCGGAAAACTGATTTATCCGCAAAGTTGCAGCTTTAACAAGCTGCCGAGCAAGTCTCACCGAGTCAATTGATACCGGTTGTTGTTGCTGCCGCTGCCGTAAGAACGGGAGATGGATAAAATAATGCAACCGGGGTCGCGAGACCCTCGAGTTGCAAGAGATTCTCATTAATCGATGATTTTTAATTACTACTGTCCTCGAGAGAGACAGAGAGAGAGAGAGCCGTTCGAAGCACCGCTCAGATACACCATGACTCGTTCTATCTCAACAGGCAAGCATTTGATATTTAATTAGTCGCCCCCGGAGATCAATGTACACGATTTTCATGAGCAGTGACCGCTATCAGCCGCGTAGTCAGTCCTAATTATTTTTCCACATTCACGTTGCGAGATTTACAGCGATTATCATGCTACAGCCGTCACACGGGACACGAAAATACGTCATATTATTCAAGCACGCACGCGTAACTTGCAGGGTGTCCGAGAAATCTTCATCATTGCACTGACCAAAGGTCGTTGTAACAGGTCTGTCGAACATCAAAGTGTGCAAGTGCTTTTCGTGTTTCGTCCTTCTTCGAAACGGTACGAAGAAGCAACAAGAGCGTAAGAATTTGAATTTCAATTCACGAACCTGCATCGGTATTTCAAACAACCGTCGTAACTCGTGACGATAAAATTCACCTACGAGCAGCGGAGCGATTATTGGTGAAATCGAACTCGTTGTTCTCGGCGCTGCGTCCCGGGGCCACCCAAGGATCGGGTATACATAGGTATAATTTATGGCTAGTTAATGTGGGAGCGGAGACTGAAGAGTCATCCTTGCCCCATCCGTGCAGCCAAGCGCGTGGTTTGTGCGCACGCCCCGCAGGGGCTGGGCAACCGATTGTGGCATGGGCGAGGTTGCGTTCAGGGGGGGTAAAATGAAATTTATTTCACCTGCCAAGAGGCCCGGCACTTTGGCCGAGCCTTTGTGTGCACGGTTGTTAATAAGGCGGCCGATGCGAGCGGGTATGGTACAAGTATAGCGTAAGGTGATCGGTGTAATACTCGTCCGTGAGAAATCGATCGTGCATTATTGTTTCGTCGCGGATGTTTCTTTTTTCATCAATTTTTACACGTCACTCGCAATTTCGTTGCACCCTTTCCGCACGATTGTTCGAACTGAAAATATGTACATGTATGTATATGTATACACATACCCCGGAATATATAATACAATACCGTCTAGGCTGTGTAGGTATAATGTATGTATAGGAGGGTGAAAAAGGGCTTCGGGGTGGTGATAAAAATAAAAGTAAGCCAAGATCGTTATCGAAATTGAAAAGAAACTCGACCTGGAGAGCGAATGGAGGACGAGAGAATCGAGGTGCGTGGCAGCGGCGCTGTTCCCCGTCTGTGTCCTCCAGCAATTTCCTCCGGCGCCCGGCTATCGCTCCGCTCAAGGTCTGACACAATAAAAAATATGGCAATGCGTGGGCGTGCGGAGCAGCTACGCGATCGGGGTGTAGGAGGGGGGAGGGCGCCCCATCATCCAGAGGGCATCACCGGGTACTAATAACCCGGTTGGGCCCCGCCATGCCTCAAAATGAAATATCGCTATCAAAGGCCCGGAATTAAAGTAACAATGTACGGGGCCCAGCGGGAGGCGAGTCGTAAGAAAGTCCTGGCTCAGGCTTTGGGCCGTTTCGAGTCCTTGTTCGATGTTCCACGCTTACCGTTTTATCCCTTTATGTGCCGCTCCCTGCAGTCTGTACAGGTTCAACGCGTCCGCGCGTATTGTGTGTGTATAATACTTGATCCGGGAACTCCGTACTCCGGATAATAAACATCGAGGGATACAGCCGTGATCCTAATTTCGGTCGGACACGACGCCCACCGTTTTTTTTTTATCTCAAAACCATCAGCTTCCTTCGCACGAATTTTTTCCCACCGAAATAAAGCCACTGCCAATGATCATCGGTATCGAATATTTTGCCAAAAAATTCCGCCTACGATCCGTCTCCTCCCCCTCCCCAAATTCTTTTATTGCGTAGTGTCAGGCTAAACCGCAGCACTCGACCTATTCGCGAGTCACGGTGTTTAATGTCAAGCAAAGTGGAGAACCTGTGGGGGAAAACACGGGGGTTACGGTACTCCGGCAGAGAAGTGAACGGAAGGGTGAAGCGTCGAGTGGGGCTGAGAAAAAGGGGCACGAAGAGGCCGTTGAGGGCACGCGTCCTGCGGCAGGTCGGCACCATCCCGTGTCCGTTGAGCTTTTAAATTACTCCGCACGCGGGAAACAATAAACTCCTGAACTTTATAGTCTAGCCAGCTAACGCGGATCTCAGGGGTGGAACGGCCGGCTGTAGCGGGTGGGAAAGGTGGGGCGGGGGGGGGGGGGGGGGGGGGGGGGGGGCGCGTTTAATTTCACCGACTGTTCGCAGCCTGGGGAACCTCGTTAGTTGTGTTACGTGTGCTGAGTGCCGGAGATGACGATAAGCGGGAGAAAATATCCAGAGAGTCTCTTCTCCCAACCTTATTCACCTCCGTATATTCGATGTTCGTTTCTTGAGACTTGAATTCTTAGAAAAATAATCGTTGACAGTGATATCGTATTGAAATAATTTAATATTCTATCCAGGCATATAATTTGTTTTACGATTGACAATGTTTTCAACACTGCGTATTGTTGTGGGACAATAGGCGCTGAAAATATCGTGTAATTTGTACCCCCTCGTACACGTACTTCCGCCTTCAACATGTGAATTCAAGTTTCCGGTTGATCCGTATAATGGAAACGCGTGTTGGCTCTGGGAATTCCAGCGACCGAGGCTGTCGTGCGGAAGTATTCCAATCAGTGGCATTGATATCTATTCCACCCCCCTTTCGCCGTACTCCGCAAGCTTCGGAGCGGTTCGCTTGGCATCTCGGAATATCGCTTGACTGGGAATTTTCAGCTCTGTCATCTCACAATCAAATTGGTGTCCCGGATACGTAGACTAATGTGTAACGCAGAGTGAGAAGTGCAGGCTATTCGCTCAAGCATGTAAAGATATCGCGGAAGTGCGCAATATTATTATCACATTTTTTTGCATATCGTAAACTGCAGCTTCGCTAGGTTTTTTTTCTGTGCAACGCTGATGTGGCGGTTACCTTGAGATAAAATGAAAAGGAGAAGCGGCAAGCGCGTGTGGTTAAGAAAGAAGGCAGTTTGAAGCCGAGGACTGTGGATTGAAAGATCAGTTTTGAGCCCGCATGATGGCGGTTGTGTGTACGGATATATAAAAGTAGACATCGACTTACACACGCGTGATCTGTACGCGTGTATGAAAAGAGAGGGCATGGTTGACGTGAGGCGGAGGCAAAGTCAAAGGAAAAAGGAGACCGAAGAAGATCCGTACCCCCATTTCACCCCCGTCGGCAGCTCGGTTCACCCCGCGTTGCCAATTTAAGACGTAAACTAAATTTAAAAAGTTTGTTTCTTTCTGTTCGGTAGTTTCCCCCGTCCCTTCCCACTTAATCTACTTTAGGACAGGAATGGAAAGTCGAGTAGGTTACGCACGAAAGCCCCGCAAAGATCGACAAAAGCTACGGACGAATGTTCCGATAAACCGGAAGCTGCGTGTAAGACGATCGGAACAGCACTCGACGTTTCATTAACAACCGCGTTGCGAATATTGGAAGAAAATATTGGTCAAGTGGACTGTTCAGCAATTGACTCTCGACACGTGATCTGTTCGATAAATATTTGCGCTGGCACGTCGTTGACCCGGGGCTAGTTTCCCATCCTGAGGCACGAGGTATTTGCTCGCGTAGGTTCCCTTGAAACAAAACGAGATTGAAACGTTGGTTGTGTCGTCGGCGGCGTGAGCTCGGGTTTCCCGACTTGCCAAAGCGCATTCTGCAAGCTCCCCGTGCAGCATCAGCCTCTTTCTCTTCTTCTCCCGGTCTCCGGGAAGGAAGAAGGAAATATCTTATGGCTGGAGAACCGCGAACCGCGGGTCCTGCAACTCTCAAACGAATCCCGAGACTTTTGAGATAAAGGTTTGAATTACTGCCATGGTGCCAGAAGTGGAATGCGTTCGAGGTCGGATTAGAAAACTTCAAAGTCGCGATTCAACGAACGTCTATGCTTTCGCTGTACATACATACATACATACATACATACATACATGTGTATATATATATATATATGTATACATGGACGCGGCAAACGAAATTGTTTCTTGAACGCGTGGGAGAGATAGTGGATTGTACGAGGTATAGAAAAGTCTTACGTCTTTGCTTCCGTCGCTCCGGCAGTGTCCCGTGTCCCTTGTCTCTCGTCGTTCGCGTCTCCATTGTCTCTACGGCAACAAATTACATTCCACCGCGTCTTTTTCGTCCACTGAATTCTTTCATTCGAAACTTTAACCATTGTTTGCGGACCCTGCAGCTCCTCACTGTCTCGATTGAACGGAGAGTCGCCAGACCCGCAAAGCACAGCTTCTCATCACCGCTGGCCGAACTCTGCTCACTACTCTGCCTCTGTCCTCGGTTCTTTCCGGTCTACGGAAAAAAGGAATCTCGCCCCAGTATCAATATTTGGAGTGCGGAGAAAAGGGAAAGCCGCTGACCAGATTGCGTTCCGAACTAGGTACGAAGATATGGGAATTTCGGAATCGCGATAGAAACTTGATACCAATCACCTCGATTTCATTGCGGAAAGCAGTTTTCTGTAAGCTTCTCAATGCTTGATTTAATCTAGGAGTTGAACAAGGCGGGCGTGTTTAAGCAGTTGATGCCAGTGATCACAGTCCTCACAGGGTAATGCGCGACAGCGGAAAAATATGCAACTAACCTGCAAGGGGTAATTCGCCTCATTTATATGTTCATTTGTTACTTATTTTTTGTATTCTCGGATCTTCCCTTTTTTTTATCCATCTTCTTTATCTTTTTTTTTTTTTATTCTTTATTTTTTATTTCTCCGCTGGTTTATTTCTTCGGTAAAGCGGCAAAGTTTGTTCTTTCGAAAACATGGAAATTAAATTCCGTCTGCAGGGAATGACAAAAGGATGGAAATGAGAGGGTAATTCGTAAACAAGTGGAGGGTGAAGCCGAATAAGCGGACGGAGGGCGAGGAGCCGGGATGGCGGGAACAGCGCTCGCACCATTCGGGGGTCGAGGTGAAAAGACAAAGTTTGAGGGACCCAAATCAGACGTAAGGTGTCTTCTTTCCCTCGGGAATCAAAGTTCTCAGGCGCGGACGGTGGCTACTCGACCGCGGACTTTTCCCTCCCCAAGTTCCAGACATCAGAGACAAACTGCCGCGTCTTCTTTTGCAATCAGGTCGACATACATAAACATGCGGGCATGGTCGCCAGGGATCAAAACTCCTCTTCACGAATGACTTCAAGATGGAGACCTGAGCCCCGAACAGCTGCTTGTTCTTACATCACGCAATTTCTTCGTCGAAAGAGCGATCGGATAGTGCATTCGACCGTAGAAACCCGCACTGACCGCATCAAGCCTTTTCACGCGAAATTAATAAATAACCGATCAGCCCGCGGGCATTCTTTGGCGCTGTAGAAGATGGAAAAATAGTATATAGCACACGATGTAGGATAAAAGCGTCCCGTTTTCCCAGTCGTTGTTCCAACGCGCAAAGCTGCACTCGGTGAACACCTGATACATCTTAGGTAAATGGAAACGATATTGCCGATGGCTGCAGTGGGGTTTGGAAGGTGAAGCAAGTCAGGTTAAAGCAAGTGGCTGAGCGGATCCAGACTCTGAAATCCGCCATTTCTG